>NC_134894.1:18058881-18063881 GCF_041734735.1 Babylonia areolata | reverse complement strand
TGTTTTGTTTTGTATTATTACTGTTGTGTTGTGTGTTTTTCGTAATTATTTTTGTTTTGCTTTTGTTTTGTTTTTGACATAGCGAAAAGAAGCTTGTAGTTTATCCTTTTACTTCCCTTAATGAAATATTCGAGTTCGGGTTCCCCCCCCCCTCCCCTTTTGAAACATCCCCAACCCACCCACCCTTCAACTCGGCTAACTCTTCTCCCCTCTCCCCACCCCCCTACGCCCTTTTGCACTCTCTGTCCATCTTCTTTCCCAATGTCCCCCCCCCCCCCTTCACCCCCCATCTACGGATCTATACTGCTGATGACCCCCACCTTCTCTGGGCGTCCTTCCGTCCCAAAGTCCATCATCCATCATACCCCAAGTCCATTGATGTTTGGTGCACAGGACTGGGTGTGTGTGGGGTGGTGGGGGGTGGGGGGGGGAGTATCCTATCTGTGACTGACTGCCTGTCTTTGTCTCTGAGTTGCTGTCTGTCTGTGTTTGTCTCCATGTCTCTTTGTACCGTGGTCTCCTTGTCTGCCTGTCTGTCTCTGTCTGTCTGTCTCTCTCTCTCTCTGTCTCTCTCTCTCTCTCTCTCTTGCTGACTCAATCTCTCGTTTTGACTGTCTCTTTCTTTCTCTGTCTGTCTGTCTCTCCTTTTTCTTCTTCTTTTTCTTCCTTTCTGTTTGTATGTCAGTCTGTCCCTCTTTCTGCCGCTGTCTGTATGTCTGTCTGTCTCTCTCTCTGTCTCTGTCTGTCTATCTGTCTCTCTCTCTCTCTCTCTCTCTCTCTCTCTCTCTCTCTCTCTCTCTCTCACGTGTCTGTCTTACTCTTTCGCTAGCTGGCGCGGCTCGCTGTCTTTCATGTCTGTTTTCTCAACTTTTAATGTACAAGTCTAAAATAAAGTTAAGTTCGTAACTTATTTCTGTAATCCTCTTCAGAAAATGTCTCTTACATCTCTGTCCTTCCCACCACCACCCCCTCTCTCTTTCTGTGTTTCCATCTCTCTCTCTCTCTCTCTCTCTCTCTCTCTCTCTCTCTCTCTCTGTCCCACTCTGTCTCCACCTCTCTATGTGCCTCCCTCTGTCTCCGTCTCTCTGTCTGCCCCTATGATTGTCTCCACCTCCCTCTGTGTGTCTCTCTCCGTCTCCGTCTCTCTCTCTCTGCCCCTATGATTGTCTCCACCTCTCTCTGTGTGTCTCTCTCCGTCTCCGTCTCTCTCTCTCTCTGCCCCTATGATTGTCTCCACCTCTCTCTGTGTGTCTCTCTCTGTCTCCGTCTCTCTCTCTCTCTGCCCCTATGATTGTCTCCACCTCTCTCTCTCTCTGTCTCTCTCTGTCTCCGTCTCTCTCTGTCTGCCCTATGATTGTCTCCACCTCTCTCTGTGTGTCTCTCTCTGTCTCCGTCTCTCTCTCTCTCTCTGCCCCTATGATTGTCTCCACCTCTCTCTGTGTGTCTCTCTCTGTCTCCGTCTCTCTCTCTCTGCCCCTATGATTGTCTCCACCTCTCTCTGTGTGTGTCTCTCTCTGTCTCCGTCTCTCTCTGTCTGCCCCTATGATTGTCTCCACCTCTCTCTGTGTGTGCCTCTCTGTCTCCGTCTCTCTCTCTCTGCCCCTATGATTGTCTCCACCTCTGTCTGTGTGTGTCTCCCTCTGTCTCCGTCTCTCTCTCTCTGCCCCTATGATTGTCTCCACCTCTCTCTGTGTGTCTCTCTCTGTCTCCGTCTCTCTCTCTGTCCCTCTCATTGTCTGCATATTTCTCTTTGTCTGTGCCTGTCTGTCTTCACCTCTCTCACTGTGCCTCCCTCTGTCTCCATCTCTGTCTGTGCCTCTCTCTCGCTCCCCCCCCCTCTCTCTCTCTCTCTCTCTGTTTCTATTGTTCGTTCTTTAGTTTGTCTTCACTGTAAGTGATATTAGACGAGGGTAGGAAAAAAATCGAGGGGTGGGGGTGGAGGTGGGAGGGGAGATTACTGTGTACGCATGCGAGTAAGTGAAAGTGTGTGTGTTTGTGTGTGTGTGTTACATATAGAAAATGATTGATTTAAGTTTTGTTTAAAAAAACACACACACAAAAAAACAAACAACAACACATAACAATATAACATATTTCTAATGAAAAACTAACAACTATAACAGCGAACCAGCTTGGCTATTTAACAAGGAGTTGAAAAAGTCATACATTAGCAATGGACTGCTGAAGATCGTCAACACTGAAGATGATTTCAGTTCAGGGATGTGAGACTCTAACATATCGCAAGCTGGTATATGATCGGCTGTTATGTGAGCACCACAGATGCAAGAAACATTGCTGACATATTTTGTCCAGAAACAATTCATTTTCCATCTGCAGATTAGAGAAATGATTTGCCTCTTATGAAAATCATTATGGTAATGTTTTCCCATGAAACCATACATTTTCTTTATATTCTTATGTAACTCCGACTTACCGGTGTTTTTTTTGTTTTTGTTTTTTCAAAATTAAATTTTGACCACTGGACTTTTTCTACCATGGTGTAACATTCCTGTAGCGAAAGCGAAATATTTAAATCTAACTCCTTCATGGAGCTTCCAGCTCCTTTTTTTAAATTTTTTTTTAGCCAAAATGTCAACTTTTTCTGTCTATTTGAGGAGGAAGGTAGCAGAATGGTTAAGACGCTCAGCTGCCAATATAAAGAGTTCGTGAGCGTGTGGGTTCGAATCCCGCCCTCGCCCTTTTCTCCCAAGTTTGAGCGTCTGGTCATTCGGATGAGACGATAAACCCGAGGTTCCGCATGCAGCACGCACTTGGCGCATTAAAAAAAGAACCCATGGCAAAGAAGAGTATTGTTCTCGTGCAAAATTCTGTAGAAGAAATCCTCTCTGATAGGAACACAGTATATAGTGGAGTGATGGCCTAGAAGTAACGCGTCCGCCTAGGAAGCGAGAGAATCTGAGCGCGCTGGTTCGAATCACGGCTCAGCCGCCCGGATATTTTCTCCCCCTCCACTAGACCTTGAGTGGTGGTCTGGACGCTAGTCATTCGGATGAGACGATAAACCGAGGTCCTGTGTGCTAGCATGCACTTAGCGCACGTAAAAGAACCCACGGCAACAAAAGGATTGTTCCTGGCAAAATTCTATAGAAAAATCCACATCGGTAGGAAAAACAAATAAAACTGCACGCAGGAAAAAATACAAAAAAATGGGTGGCGCTGTAGTATAGCGACGCGCTCTCCCTGGGGAGAGCAGCCCGAATTTCACACAGAGAAATCTGTTGTGATAAAAAGAGAAATACAAATACAAATATAAACATGCACTTACGTGGCGGGGGGAGGGGAGTGGGGTGGGGGTGGCGTTCGTGCGTGTGTGTTTGTGCTGTGCCGTGCGTGCGTAGTCGTGTGGTTCTGTGATTCTTGGGAAAGAAGTAATTATTGAAGAGCATTGGCTGATGGAAGAATGGGGGTGCAGAGTGGATGGGAGGTAGGGAGGGGGCGTTGGGTGTGCGTGGGGGCGGGGGAGGGGTGGAGAGGGGCAGACAGGCTGTCAGCGATGTGTCCGGTGGCCGGGGTCTGTAAGGGGACGAGGTTTGGATCCTGTCTACTGTGGGTGATGACCTCGACAGCACCGGGGATATTTATTTCCTGGGTTTGCCAGGAAGCGTGTGTTTTTTGGGTGGGGGGGTGCGGGGGGGGGGGGGGGTCTGAATGGCTAAAAGCTGTTGGTTGTAAAATAAGACTCGGGAAGTTTTCTGAGTTTCAGTTTCAAGATGTCAAAGCGTTGCGGACTGATCCATAATTATTCAGCTACACCCATGTCTGCTTTAAAAAAATAAAATAAAATAAAAAAAAGAAAGAAGAAGAAATAATAATAATAATTAAAAAAAAATAAAAAAGAAGAAAAAAAAGAGAGAAAATTTGGGGGAGGGTCGATGTTACCTTTTTTCACAGCCTGGTGATGCTCCTCCCCTACACCCCGCCCCCTTTCTCCCCACACCTTCTCTGTTTCTCTGTATGTCTTTTGCCTGTCTCGGTTTTTCGCTCGCTCTCTCTCTCTTCCCCTCTATATTTATCTGTCCGTCTTTTTCTCTCCCCCTCCCCTTCTCCCTCTGTCTCTTTCTCTACCCCCCCACCCCCCCGCCGTCTCTCTCCCCACTCCCCCCTTTCTATCACTCTTTCTTCCCATCTGTCTATTTATACGCTTTATTTTTATGTGTAATTGTGTGTGTGTGTGTGTTGCCATTGCTTTTTTTCTTCTTTTTTTTTTTTGCCCTTGAGGGCTGTATGTAAAATAAAAGCAGCTATGCTTCTTCCACTACCCTCGAAATAATAATTCGTTTCGTTTCGTTCTCCCCGCTCCCCCTCTCTGTCACTCTTTCTCTCTTCCCCTCTCTCTCTCTCTCTCTCTCTCTCTCTCTCTCTGTCACTCTCCCCTCCCCCCACTCCTTCCTCCCTCTCTGGATATCTCCCTCTCTCCATCTCTCAGTCTCTTCCTCCCTCTCTTTCTCTCACCCCACCCCCTCTTTCCCCCCTCTACCCCCTTCTCTCTCTCCCTCTACCCCCCCTCTCTCTCTCTCTTCCTGTCTCTCTCACTAGGGGGGGCACAGAGTAGCTGTCAGCGGTCTGTCCGGGGGGATGGTGCAGACAGGGAGGGGGGAAGGGGAGTGGGTTAGGGGTTGGTGGGGGGGGGGAATGGTCTGCCCTGTATCCTGTGGGGACCTGGGCGATCCTCGCTTCCGCTCACTGTGTGTTTGGCATAGTATGTGGTGTTTTTTTTGTGTGTGTTTTTTTTTTCTTTTTTTATTCTATCTTTTTATGTTTTTCCGATAGGGCAGTGGGTATTTAAGAGTGGGTGGAGGGGGGTGAGGGGGGTGGTGATGTGGAGTATCTATCTTGGTCAAGATTCTGACCATCTCTGGTCTTTTGTTGTATGTTTATTGCCGGTGCGCCTGGCTCTGTGTGTGTGTGTGTGTGTTATCTATCTGGTCGTGATTCTGTTTCTGGTCTTTTAGATGTATCTGTGTGTGTGTGTGTGTGTG
>NC_134894.1:18016381-18053881 GCF_041734735.1 Babylonia areolata | reverse complement strand
AGCCTGGGAGCTGAGCCCCAGGAGTCTGCAAGGGGTGGCTCGGCTCCTGACCTTCTGCCCCGACCTGAGCCGTTTGGGGAAGGAGGTGGAGAAGGAGGAGGAGGAAGAGATTAAAGAGAAGAAGGGGGTGGGTGGCGGGGGAGGAAGGGCAGGGGAAGGAGGCTGGAGTGGGGAGACGGTGAACCTGGACATCACGACCTTGATCACCTTGGTGTCGGCCGTGTGTCATGGCGGCTGCCACTTCCGGTTCCGGGACAAGGTGCTGGACCAGCAGGCGGCGGAGGAGAGAGAGAGGCCGTCACTGCCAGACCTCATGGCCTTCCTGAAGGGTGAGTGGCGGCTGTCTGTTTCACTTTCAATTTCAGTTTCATCCCGGAAAACGGAGTATGGCTGCCCAGCATGGCGGGGTAAAAACGGTCATACACGTAAAATCCCACTCGTGTACGTAAGAGTGAATGTGGGAGTTGCAGCTCACGAATTAAGAAGAAGAGTTTGAGTTTCTCAAGGAGGCGTGACTGCCGTTCGGACAAATCCATTATCCATGTACGCTAAACCACATCTGCTAGACAGATAACCCTGACCAGCAGCATTACCCAACGCGCTTAGTCAGGCCTTGAGTGCATGCATATGTTTTTCGTACCTCTCAGACTCTAGACACACAACCGACAGTTCTTTTGTGCTCAGTGCGGCATCTTGATAGTTGTTGCTGCTGTTGTTGTTGTTGCTGCTGATGTTGTTTTGTTGTTGCTGCTGCTGTTGTTGTTGCTGCTGCTGATGTTGTTGTTTTTTTGTTGCAGCTATTGTTGCTGTTGTTGTTGTAATTTTTGCTGCTGCTGATGTTGTTTCAGTTTCAGTTTCTCAAGGAGGCGTCGCTGCCGTCCGGACAAATCCATAATGGAGTGATGGCCTAAAGGTAACGCGTCCTTGTAGGAAGCGAGAGAATCTGAGCGCGCTGGTTTGAATCACGGCTCAGAATCCGATATTTTCTCCCCCTCCACTAGACCTTGTGGTGGTCTGGACGCTAGTCATTCGGATGAGACGATAAACCGAGGTCCCGTGTGCAGCATGCACTTAGCGCACGTAAAAGAACCCACGGCAACTAAAGGGTTGTTCCTGGCAAAATTATGTAGAAAAATCCACTTCGATAGGAAAAACAAACAAAACTGCACGCGGGAAAAAAATTAAAAAAAGAAATGGGTGGTGCTGTAGTGTAGCGACGCGCTCTCCCTGGGGAGAGCAGCCTGAATTTCACACAGAGAAATCTGTTGTGATAAAAAGAAATACAAATACAAATATGGTGCACCACATCTGCAAGACCACCACGTCTGCCTGACCAGCGGTTTAACCCAGAGCACTTAGTCAGGCCTTGAGTAGATGCATGTGTTTTTTTTTTATTGTACCTCTCAGAGTGGATTTTTGACTCACTTGTGTAAACAAAGTGAGTCTATGTTTTAACCCGGTGTTCGGTTGTCTGTCTGTGTGTCCGTGGTAAACTTTAACATTGACATTTTCTCTGCAACTACTTTGTCAGTTGACACCAAATTTGGCATAAAAATAGGAAAAATTCAGTTCTTTCCAGTCATCTTGTTTAAAACAATATTGCGCCTCTGGGATGAGCTAAAAAAAAATAAAGAATGAAGCCTAATTATATGCAAACTGCATTTACTGTTATATTTATATTTTTTGTATTCTCTAAACTTGGCACGTTGATCTGATATTCTGACCCAACAGCTAGAGCAGTCATTATTATCATTTTTTGTTCAAACAGGAACTTCTTTTGCTAAGCATGGAAGTTTTATTTATTTTGCAAACGTTTTGGTGCAGATAGTAAAAAAGGGAAATTATTCTGTAATGCTAGGGGAGTTAATTTGCTTTAAACTGATCTTTCTCCTCTTAAACATTACATTTTGAAATTATACTCAATACATAAAAAGCTTGGATTTTTTTTTTTAAAGTGTATCACAAGTGAGTCTTGAAGGCCTTGCCTCTCTTGTTTCTTCAGAATTTTGCCAGAGAACAACACTTTGTTGCCATGGGTTCTTTTCTTTTGTCATTTTCTTTTTTTCTCTCGTTTTTTCAGTGCGCCAAGGAGGGGTGTGTGGTGTGGTATTTGTTGTTACCGTTGTTTTGTTGTTGTTGTTTTGCTGTTGTTGTTATTTAGTGCTGTTGTTTTTGTTTGATGCTGTTGTTGTTGTTGCTTGAAGCTGTTGTTGTTGCTGTTTGGTGCTGTTGATGTTGTTGCTTCGTATTTCGTATTTCTCTTTTTTGTCACAACAGATTTCTCTGTGTGAAATTTGGGCTGCTCTCCCGAGGGAGAGCTCGTCGCTACACTGAGAGCGCCACCCTTTTTTTTTCTTCTTTTTTTTTTCCTGCGTGCAGGGTAATTTGGGAGATGGTATGTGTGTGTGTGTGTGTGTATGTTTGTGTCGGGGATCGTGCACGTTTATGTATATTTTGGGCCTGTGCAAGTCACTTTGGTTTGTGCTTTCATATCTGTGAAACTGTGTGTTTGTTGCATATTTGATATGCATGTGTGTGTGTGTGTGTGTTTTGCATTCATTTGCTTATTTGTTTATTTATTATCATTATTATTTTATAATTTTATTTTATTTTTTATTCTTTTTTCTGTTTTATTTATTTGTTTGTTTGTTTGTTTATTTATTTCATGTCATCTTTTTTTCTTTCTTTTTTTTCCCAAAATCCGACTAAGCGCGTTTGGTTACGCTGCTGGTCAGGCATCTGCTTAGCAGATGTGGTGTAGCTTATCTGGATTTGTCCGAACGCTGCGACGCCTCATTGAGCAACTGAATCTTCTGTTGTTTGGTGCTCTTGTTGCTTGTTGCTGTTGTTGTTGCTTGTTGTTGTGTTGCTGTTGTTGTTGCTTGTTGTTGTATCGCTGTTGTTGTTGCTTCTTGGATTGCTGTTGTTGTTGATGATGTTGTTGTATTGCTGTTGTTGTTGATGTTGTATTGCTGTTGTTGACGATGTATTGCTGTTGTTGTTGTTGATGTTGTATTTCTGCTGTTGTTGATGATGTTGTTGTATTGCTGTTGTTGTTGCTTTTTGCTGTATTGATGTTGTTGTTGATGATGTTGTATTGCTGTTGTTGTTGATGATGTATTGCTGTTGTTGATGCTTGTTGTTGTATTGCTGTTGTTGTTGATGATGTTGTATTGCTGTTGTTGTTGATGATGTTGTATTGCTGTTGTTGTTGCTTTTTGCTGTATTGATGTTGTTGTTGATGATGTTGTATTGCTGTTGTTGTTGATGATGTTGTATTGCTGTTGTTGATGATGTTGTATTGCTGTTGTTGTTGCTTTTTGCTGTATTGATGTTGTTGTTGATGATGTTGTATTGCTGTTGTTGTTGTATTGATGTTGTTGATGTTGTTGTATTGCTGTTGTAGATGTTGTTGTATTGCTGTTGTTGTTGATGTTGTATTGCTGTTGTTGTTGTATTGATGTTGTTGCTGTGGGAAAGAGTGACAGCGGCCGTCACTGTCTGACCTGATAACGTTTCTTCACGGCGAGTGTGTGATGGTTTGTTTTGTTATTGTTGTTTTGTTGTTGCTGTTGTTGTTGTTGTTGTTGTGGCGACAGAGGTCGTTACTGCTTCACCTAATGGTGTTTGTAAAAGGTGAATGTTTTTTTTGTTAGCTATACAAAGCAATGACAGGCTCTCAACGCATGACCAGTGTGTTTGGTTTGTGTAAGTCAGGCATCTGCTTCAACCCCTCTCCCCTCCTATATTTTATCAAGGCAGATGTTGTGTAGCGTATATTGATCAGTCCGTACGTTTTGACACCTCCATGAAACAGAAACGAAATCCATGTGGCTAAGATATCGTGACACTGTTTAGAAATGGCGGATGAAATAAAAACACGTAGAAAAAAAAATACACATCGGTAAGAAAGACTGCTTGTCTCCCAAAAGTCATCGTCTTTCTTCTCTCTCTCTCTCTCTCTCTCTCTCTCTCTCTCTCTCTCTCTCTCTCTCTCTCTCTCTCTCTCTCTCTCTCTCTCTCTCTCTCTCTCTCCTTTCCCTCCTCCTCTTCATTCTCTTCCACCTTTTTCTTGTCCTCCTCCTCTTCCTCCCTTTCTTCATCCTTCTCCTCCTCCTCCTTTTGCCTTCTCTTCCTCCTCCTCTTCCTCCCCCCCCTTTCTTCATCATTCTCTTCCTCTGCCTTTGCTTCCTCCTCATCGTCATCAACTCCTTCTGCTCCTCTTTTTTCTCCTCCTTCTTGCTCCACTTTTTCTTCCTGCTCCTCCTCCTCCCCAGCTTTCTCCTTCGTTTCCTACTCCTTCACCTTTTCTTCCTCATCCTTCTCTTCCTCCTGCTCCTCTTCCTTCTCCTCTTCGTCGCCCACTCCTCGTCTTCCTTCTCTTGCTCCTCCTCCTCCTCCTCCTCTTTCTTTTTCTTTCTTCTCCTTCTCCTCCCCCTTCTCCTCTTCTTTTTTTCCTTCTCCTTCGCGTCCCCTCCTCCTGTTTCTCCTCCCCTCCCACTCTTTTCCTTTTTTCTCTTTCTCCTCCCCTTCTCCTACTTTTTGTCTTTCTTCTCCTTCTCCTCCCCTCCTACTCCTTTCTCCTTCTCCTCCCTCTCTTCATCCTTCTCCTTCTCCTCTTCCACCTTCTCCTTTTCTTTCTTCTTTTCCTCCCCCTCCCCCTCCTCCTCCTCCTCCACCTCCACCTCCACCACCTCCTCCTCCCCCCGTGTCTCTTCTCCTTGTCTTCTTGTTTATGGTCACTGACCTCTGGAACGAGAGGAGGAGGTCTGTTTACAAGGGGGCTCTGGAATTGAGATCACCGGTCTTTGTGTGAGGCTGCCGGATTGACTGAATGGCCACTGTATTGATCGGAACATATATCTCTCTTTCACTCTCTTGCCTTGTGTGTGTCTTGTCTTTGTGAGTGAGGAGTGTGTGTGTGTGTGTGTGTGTGTGTTTGGTTTTTTCCCCTCTCCACCCCTTTCATCGCCAGTCGCAAATTTTCTGTATACCTGGCTCTGTCTCTCTCTCTATCTTTCTTTCTGTCTGTCTGTCTGTCTCTGCCTTTGTCTTTCTCTCTCTCTCTCTCTCTCTCTCTCTCTCTCTCTCTGTGTGTGTCTCTCATCTCTTTTCATATCCTTCCCCCTCTCATATCATTCTCTTCACCGCATAGCCCCCCCTCCCCGCCCCCCTGTCTGTCTGTCTCTCTCTCTCTGTCTGTCCCTGTCTTTGTCTTTGTCTCTCTCTCTCTCTCTCTCTCTCTCTCTCTCTCTCTCTCTCTCTCTCTCTCTCTTTCTCTCTCTTCGTTTTCTTCTTCTTCGCATATCTTATTTCGTCTCACCGCTCTTCACCCCCAAACCCCACCCTGTGGCGTGCTTGTGCTTGTGTGTTTGTGAAAGTGCATTCGCACTCGTTTATGCCAGACAACAGGCGTGCATGCACGTGTATGCGTGTGTGGCTGTGAGTGTGTGTGTGTGTGTGTGTGTGTGTGTGTGTGTTCGATGAATAATTTTATTTTTTTCAGTTTGTGTATGGCTGTGAGTGTGTGTATGTGTGTTTGTGTGTGTTAGATGAATAATTTTATTTTTGAAGTTTGTGTGTGTGTGTCTGTGTGTGTGTGTGTATGGCTGTGAGTGTGTGTGTGTGTGTGTGTGTGTTCGATGAAGAATTGTATTTTTTAAGTGTGTGTGTGTGTGTGTGTGTGTGTTCGATGAAGAGATTTATTTTTCAAGTTGTCTCGGCTACGGCCTTGTAAGGATATATGGCAGTCGTGGCCTGTGGTTGGCAGAATGATGAAGGTGGTGGTTGATAGAGGGGGGTGGGGGTGTCTGTGATTGGGGTGGGTTGTGGTGAGGGGTGGGGAGAGAAAAAAAAGTTCAAGGCCTTTTCGTTGTCGCTAGTTCTTCAGTGTGCGTGCGCAGCCAATTTATTTGACGTCCTCCGAAAAAAACAACAACAGCAACAACAACAACAAAGATAAATCTTCGGTTTGATAATAGAGCCTCCAACCTTTCTGTCCTTTCTTCTTCCTCCCCCCTCCCCCCCATCTCTCTGTCTCTCCCCCTCTGTCTCTCTACCCCTGTCTGTGTCTCGCTCTGTCTGTCTGTCTCTCTTTCTGTGTCCTGTTTCTCTCTCTCTGTCTCTCTACCCCTGTCTCTGTCTGTCTGTCTCTCTGTCTGTCTGTCTGTCTCTGTTTCTTTTTCTCTGTCTCTCTACCCCTGTCTCTGTCTGTCTGTCTGTCTATCTGTCTGTCTGTCTCTCGCTCTCTCTTTCTCTCCAAGCATTTCTCATGGTTTCAAAGCATGAAGAAAGGCTATTTGTCAAGCTACCTGTTTAAAGCATTCAGAATGCAGTCAACACTGAACAAAGTTTGTTTCTTGATGACATGACCGCATTGTTATTTTTTGTTTTTGTATGATCATGTGTTTACACCCCGTCGTTAGGGGCAGTGACCTTAACCTTATCATAATCTCTGACTTATACTTAAATAGATTATCCTTATTCTTGTCTCTTTCTTTCTCTGTCTTACGCATTCATTCATACATGCACGCACGCACGCTCGCTCACACACACGCACGCACACACACACACATATGAATTACATATTAATTAAGGGGGGGGGGGGGGATCTTATGTTAGAAATATCCATCCACATTATGTTGCATTACTTTTTGTCACAACAATATTCTGTGTGAAATTCGGGCTGCATGCAAGTGTATTTGCCTATGTCAGAGTGGACACAAGAGAGAGAGAGAGACAGTCAGAGAGAGAGAGAGAGAGTCGGGAGGGGGCGGGGTTGGACAAGGTATGAGTTCCTTTTACCACCCCTTCTTCTTCTTCTTCTTCTTCTTTCTTCTTCTGCCTCACGTCTGTGAAGTCATTGGGTGTGTCAAAGCCTGGGTCTCTGCAGATGGTTTTCCTGTTCATTCTGCGGTGCTGTCGGTCCACCGTCGTTTTTTTTTTTTCCCCCTCACTTTCCTTCCGTCTCCCTCCCTCAAGAGTTCCTCGAAGGATTGTTTCAGCGAGGCTGTTGGATCTTGTTACGTGGCCATTACCAGCGTAGCTTTCTTTTCTTAACTGATGTCAGAGGATCTTCGTTAAGGTCCAGCGTGCTGCATTGATGGTTTGGCGCGCTCTGTGTTGTGTACGAGACCTTTAGCTCCTCGAATAACAATGCTGATTTTCCCTCAATAAAGAAAGAGAGTTGGGTATTTATTTTAGGAAACAATGACAGGTGAGGTGGAGTGAAGAAGGGAGGGGGGGGGGGTGCGAGGGGGAGGACGGGTATCGAAGGAAATGTTTTAGATCAAGGGTGTGTGTTGGGTGGTGTAGTCGGGTTGGAGGGGAAGGGTGCTGGACAGTTTTGACAGAAGGATGTTGGGCGATAGAAGAAAACGCAGATGATAAATTTCAAATTACATGAAACAGAAATGGAAAAGAAGAGGGGATGACAGAGTTTCACGGAAACTGTAATCCTCTTCTGGTTTCTTCTTGACCTTTAAGTGACAGGCCAGCTCCCCTTAGTTTGGAGAGAAAGAGAGAGAGAGTGTGTAACGAGGTACGACTTCCTTTTACTACCCCCGCCAGTAAAGCGCCGCCATTCTCGCAGCGTCAGTGACGTCAATGAACACCCCATACCTTCCCCGATATCCCCTTCTTTTCCCGCCACGTTGTGATTTTTATAACACAGTAATTGCTCTTCAGTACGCGCGCGCGTCTATCCGTTATCGCAACAGATATATATATATCCAGAAAAACTGGAGGGAGAGGGTGGATACGGATACGGATGTTTTATTCATATAAAGGCCATTGCCCCTCATGAAGGGGTACAATACATAAACAAGCACAGTCACTGAAGAAAATCATGAAGTTGCAACAGATCTGAAATGCAATGCCTTGTACAAGTATATTGACAAATTCCTTATGACGCTTTCTTTTTCAGATGCTAGAAGTAGACTTAAACGAAATTGACTGGGATATCTATAAAAAGCAGGTGGGATATATCGTACTCTCAAACTGGTTAAAGCAGGACAACATAAAACAAAATGCAACTCATCTTCATTTCCACTTTTGCACAACGGACACATTAAATCAACTGCAGAATGTTTCCTGTAACGATAATAATGCTGAGAAATTTCTGAAATACCAAAACGAAATCTTGTCATAATAAATTTTAAGTGTCTGTCTAAGTTCATACGCAGGTAAATCTTAACGTCATGACCAGTACAAAATGTCCTATATACGCAAAACCTGTCACTATTATTCACATGAAAATTCCACTCTTGCCATCTGCACGCAATCAGTCTATCTTTAAGGTCACACAAAAATAATCTGACATCTTGCACACCTTGATTTTCCCATACAAAACCGAAACCAAACTGATACAACTTACAACGCACTTTTGAAACCCAATTTCTTTTACCTTTTGCATCCAAGTCAGTTAACATTGCATAAGCTTTCCGTGGCAACCTGCAATCATTCATTCTTGTTAATTTAATCCAGTAACGAATACAAATAAGTACAGAGTTAATATAAATTGGGTATCTATTAGTATCTCCGTAAACAAGGTCATTTGGTGTTTTTAAATCAACCCCTAACATTTTCTTCAGTGAAAACAAATGAACTTCCTCACAGTGACGTGCAGCATCATCAAGGCCCCAAAGTTCAGCCCCATACTGTGCAATAGGCTGGACCTGAGAATCAAATAATTTCAGAAATATAGACAAACTATTATTACTCTAAGTACGTAGTTTTCGCATTACGCATAACGCAGCATTCTTTGCGTTTCCTGTCAGGTCAACACATGCTGAGGTAAAACTAAGTTTGGTGGAAAACAAAATACCTAAATATTTATATGCATTTACCACTGGCATTTCTGCATTGTTGTAAGTCCATTTTTCTCTTGCAGATAAAAACCCACCCTTTCTAAAGACAACTATATTACTTTTGTTCAAATTTACCTTTAAATCAAGAGAAAAAGCTGCCCGCTGTAAACTACTTAACTATGTTTGCAGTCCAACGACTGTTTCAGATAAGAGCGCTACATCATCAGCTAGTAACAAAATAAAAAGCTCAAAGTAATCGATTGTAAACAGAGCACCATGTTTTCCATTTTGAATAACTTTAATAGCTAGTTCATTTATAAAAAGTGAAAATAAGATAGAACTGCATACATCACCTTGTTTTACGCCATACGTGCACCTGACAGAGTCAGTTAATCTGGCTTCACTCCTTATCTTAACTATGACATTATTATACATACTCTTTATACAGTGGTATAACTTACCATTTATTTCGTTTTTTAAAAGGATAGACCAGAGAATTCGTCTATTTATAGAATCGAATGCTTTCTCAAAATCTATGAATGCAACATATAATTTTCGGTCCAAAGAAAACAGTTTTTGAATTAAAGCTAGCAAGGAAAACATGTGGTCAATTGTAGAGTAGTTTCTTTTAAATCCAGCTTGATGTTCCCCGGTTATATCATTTTCTTCAACCCACTCTTGTAGACGACGATTAATAACTGTACTGTATACTTTACTACTAATATCACATAACGTAATGCCTCTGTAATTGTTGGGATTATTAGCATCCCCTTTTTTGTACAAAGGAAGTACAATGCCTTCAGACCAGCTCTCCGTGAAAATACCTTTGGGAGAGGGTGGAGAGAGAGAGAGAGAGCTGTTTGCCGTACGTTGTTAGCCTAACCTTTATCATCAGTGTCTTACGTTATGTTGTTTAGTGTTCCATTTTGTTTTCATTCTCGTCAGCTCTATATTTTGTTCCCCCCTCCCACTCTCTCTTCCTTCCCCCCCCCCCTTCCCCCACACCCCTTTCTCTTCTCCCGCCCTTTTTTTAACACCCCAGGACTGAATTGACTGAAGTATGTATAATATCTACTTATTTCAAAACCCTGGTTGAAATAATCAAATTCCTTTTCGATTCTCACGCCTTGTGTACAGCGACCTTTAGTGCTTCAAACAAACAATGCTGACTGCCTTCCGATAAAGGAGAGGGAGAGAGAGAGGGAGGGGGGGGGGGCGCTGGGGGGGAAACTGAGAAACAGTTGGGAAACAGTAAGAGGCGGGTGGGGTGGGGTGGAATAGTGAAGGCAGGAGGTGGGGGGGGGGTATTTCAAGGGAGAGGGGGGTGAAGGTGGGGGGGTGGGGAGCAGGGCAAGGAAGTTAGGAAGTTGGACAACACAACGGAAATCGGTTGTGCAAGAGAGATACAGAAACATAAAAGAGAAAGTTAAAACATCTAGAGAGGTTGTTATTTCAGAGATATGAAGCATATGAGTAGGGTGGCAAAGAACGAACGTTATCATTTGTGTGATCAGAGAGAGAGAGAGAGAGAAAGGAGGAATAAACGGAGAGACAGATTTGAAGGCATCGGCGCCATGGGAAGGAGTCGGCAAAAGCATATTACCCTATATAAATAATAATAATAACAATGATAATGATAGTATTTATATAACGCTGAATCTTGTGCAGAGACAAATCTAAACGCTTTCACAGCAGTCATTCACACACGTGCATAACTCTAAAACTGAAGAAAACTAAAGACAAGGAAGAGGTAGGGGAGGGAGGCTATCTTGTGAAGAGGTGGGTTTTAAGGCCAGACTTGAAAGAGCTGAGTGCGGAAACCTGACGAAGCGAAAGAGGAAGTTCATTCCATATACAAAGTCCAGAGACAGACAAAGAACTGGGTATCCGTAAACAGAGTGGATCCGAAGTCGATCGTAGAGAGCGAGATGGAGTGTATAGGTGATATCCATATCACAGTGCTTGATAAGTTAGGACTTACAACAAAAGCATACGTTGGTCAAGATATAGCTGGCGAGAGACCTAGTGACAGAAAGAGAGACAAACAGACGGACAGGGACAGAGAGATTGAGCGAGAGAGAGAAGGGGAGGGGAGAATTTTATTCAGATGGGAGGCGGAATGAGATCAAAACAACAAGCTAAATGTCAACATGTGCCGACAGCTGTTTTCGTGTGTCCAGTCAAAAAACAAAATAAAAGAGAGACAGACAGAGAGAGAGGGAGAGAGACAGACAGACAAAGAAAGAGAGAGGGGGAGAGAGAGAGAGGGGGAGAGATCGATCGTTCAAAGGAGGCACCATGGCAGAATCAGTTGAATTTCTGACCGTGTTTACCTGATTATTTGTTCGTGGGCTGCAATTTCCACGTTCACTCGTGTGTCCACGAGTGGGCTTTTTCGTGTATGACCGTTTTTATCCCGTCATGTAGGCAGCCATACTCCGTTTTCGGGGGTGTGCATGCTGGGTATGTTCTTGTTTCCATAACCCACCGAACGCTGACATGGATTACAGGATCTTTAACTCTCACCATACGAACGGCGAAAGAGACGACGTTAACAGCGTTTCACCCCAATTACCATCATCAAAATATTGCAAGCGGAAGGCTCTTATACTGAAGAGGTGAATGTTGACAAAGAATACCATAATTCTGACGACGGAAGCTAAAGGTTGGGTCATTCAGACACCCACTGGACATCCGAGGAGTCTGTGTAGAGGAGAAGAGGGGACTGGCCGTACTGAGTGAGTTAACGTGCGAATTTGATCTGCTTGCGTACACTCACGAACGGTGTTCAGGCACTAGTTTCAGTTTCAGTTTCACTTTCTCAAGGAGGCGTCACTGCGTTCGGAAAAATCCATACACGCTACACCACATCTGTTGAGCATAACCCAACGCGCTTAGTCAGGCCTTGAGTGCATGCTTACATATTTGTGTACCTATGAAAGTGGATTTCATTTTACGTAATTTCGCCAGAGGACAACACTCTCGTTGCCATGGGTTCTTTTTCAGTGCGCCAAGTGCGTGCTGCACACGGGACCTCGGTTTATCGTCTCATCCGAAAGACTAGACGCTCAGTTTGATTTTCCAGTCAAACTTAGGAGAAAGGGCGAGAGCGGGATTCGAACCCACACCCTCACGGACTCTCTGTATTGGCAGCTGAGCGTCTTAACCATTCTGCCACCTTCCTTCCTCAGGCACTAGCAGGTCTGCACATAATATGTTGTTGTTATTATTTTTATTATTATTATTATTATTATATGTTGACCTGGGAGATCGGAAAAATCTCCACCCTTTACCGAGATTCGAACCCGAGACCCTCACATTGAAAGTCCAACGCTTTGACCACTCGGCTATTGCGCCCCTCCCTGTGTTCACCAATGAGCTGGGTTCAAGACTCTGATTTGGTATGGTATTAGTGTCCTCGGGAAGTGCGCTTCTCTCAGATTTTTTCCTCACCCCACCCAGGTGTGGACCAGTCCCTGACCTCGGCTGGGGAAAAGTCGACACGGCGGAAGGAGAGGATTGGGCCCTGACTTCCTATGCCGAGACCTAGACACAGTGGATGCTTGTTCACTGCCCCGATGGCCGTGAAAGGCTATGGGATGTTATACCTTTAACCTCAGAGAGAGACGCGTTTGCTTTTGAAAGAGAAGAGGAGAGGGGATAGGGATGTGTATAAAGGCTGGGTCAGACAGTAAAACACAGACGCAGTCTGATGTGGTGTAATCGTATATGGATTTATCCGAACACAGTGACACGGTGCGAAACTGAAACTTGAAACAGTCGTGGTCAAAACACGAAAGATGGACACAAGTTTATTTATTTATTTATTTATTTTATTTTTTTTTATGTTTTTTTTTTTAGGTTTTGTTTTTTTTAGATTTAAGAGTATTTAAGAGTTGTTTTTATTACACTTTTTTCAAGACCCAAAGGATAGACTCAAGGTTTTGTACTTTGCTGTTGTTTATTTGTCTTTGAAGATAACAAACAAAATAATAGACCCAAGGTTTCAGATACGTTGTTTATTTTTTTTTAAGACCGAAAAATATACGCGTAAAGTTTTGAGCATTTATCACTTTTTTATTTTGTTCGTTTATCTATTTTTGTCATAAAGTAGAAAAGAAGGGCATTGTTGGAAACAAACAAGTCCTCAAACAGGGACAGACACGGGGAAGACTTTATTTTCACTTTGGGACAGCCATGTTTCTCTCCAGAGAGGATGACAGCAAACTTGCGCAATCAATAATTAGGATATAGGGATGGGAGTAACAGAGGGAGAAAGAGAGGAGAAAATCAAACGCGCGCGCGCGCACACACACACACACACACACACACACACACACACACAAAATTGAGTTGCAAAGTAGGCCAGCAGGCTGAGAGAGACAGTGACCGAGAGAGAGAGTGTTGCAAAATAAATGGGTCAGTTATCTGAGAGAGACACACAAAGAGAAAGAGACAGACAGACAGAGACAGACTCGTTAATTGTGTCCGTGGGTGTTGGGAACGAGTTGTGCAGGTGATAATCGTTGCCGATAAACTGCCCCTATTGCCTTGGGCTGCACGTCCATTGCGTCATCATCACCGTCGCCATTACCAGCCGTCGTGTAAGTGGCGCCCTCTACCAAGGAAGGATACTCGCGATGTTTGCTGTTTCGCGTGCTTTTCTCTCTTTTTTTTTTTTTTTTTTTTTTTTTGTCTTCCGGTTGCACAATATAGTTTGTACGTCAGATGTATCAGCTTCGGGTTTTATCATTCTGGTTTGTGTGTGTGTGCGTGTGTGCGTGCATGCGTGCGCGCGCGCGCGCGTCAATGTGTGTATGTGGATGTGTGGTTGTGTTCCGTCCACAGATGTTTGGTTCATTTTCTTGGACACAACACAACACTGGATCAATCACGAAAAACAAGTCTTATTCTGACGTTTCTGCTCTCTCTCTCTCTCTCTCTCTCTCTCTCTCTCTTCTCTTTATCTCCCTCTCTCTGTCTGTCTGTCTCTCAGTGTTCAGTGTTCTTTCACACAAAGAAAGAGAGGAGCTTAATGCACAGTAAGCAAAGTCTGTTGGAAAAGTGACAGAAGGTATGCGTTACTTCTGCCAGTTCTAAAAGAAGAGTTTCTTTGTATGTGTTTATTTCTGTGTCTGTTGTGTTTGGTGTCTGTCTATTAATTAATGCTTTTTCTGTATGTGTTCATCCCTCGAAAGGGGCCTGTGGCCTAATCAGTACACCATTCAGACTCTCTCTCTCTCTCTCATCCTATTTCTGTCTCGCTCTCTCGATCGCTTTGTTTTTTGTTGTTGTTTTTTCTCTCTCTCTCTTTGTCCTTCTTTTTCTCACTGTCCTCACTCTCTCCCATCCCTCTCTTTGTCTCGATTTCTCTGTCTGTCTGTCTGTCACACACACACACACACACACACACACACACACACACACACACACATTCTGTTTCTGTCTCGCTCGCTGGCTTTGTTGTTTTTTCTCTTTGTCTGTCCCTCTCTTTCTCACTGTATTCACTCTCTCTCTCTCATCCCGGTCTCTCTCTCTCTCTCTCTCTCTCTCTCTCTCTCTCTCTCTCTCTCTCTCTCTCTCTCTCTCTCTCTCTCTCTGTTTCAAGCAGTCTCGCTCTTTCCCACTCCCATTCTCTCAGTCTAGTGAGCCGGAAAAAAAAAAGAAAAAAAAAAAGCAACTTGTGCTTAATTCTTTACCCTCATGAAATGAAATTTCGTTTCGTTTCGTTTCGTTTCGTTCCAATTTCTCTGGCATGAGCACGGCCATTTTCTCTGTCTCGACTCGACTCATGGTTTTGCCGTGTGTGTGTGTTCAGACAAGGAGTGGATCGTGTGCCGCACGGCCCGGGAAGACTTCAACAGCATCGTGCAACTGCTGGGGGGGCCGTGCGAGCGGAGGCGGGCGGAGCAGCTTCTGAACAGGGTCCGCCTGGTGGACGACAAGCCCTCTGAACGTGCTTCCAACCTGCGCTTGAGGGGCAAGGTCAAGGAGAGGTCCAAGGTTAGTAGTTGTAGTAGTTGCTAGCAGTAGCGGTACAGAATACAGATGCTTTATTGTCTCAGAAAGAGGGCTTTACGTGTGGTGTATGCTTTGAGAATAATGCACGAGAACCACAGTCAATCAATATGAATACTTAAAATACATGAAATGCTTGAATACTAGGTAGATGTGAACCTCACCTACAATCAACACAATCATATGAACGCATGCAGTGATGATAGTCTCACAGTCATTCAATATGGATGCATGTAAAATAGGTGTGTTTTTTTAATACTAAGTTACTGCATCACAGTCATGTATTTGAAATAAGCGCAATAAGAGGCATAAATAACATGCTGTGATTTATACAAAAGACATACATGATAAAATCCAAGCCATTCAACAAGTAAAGATAGTTGTAGTGGTAGTACTAACAGCGGAAGCAGCAGCAACAGTACTGGTAGTAGTTTTAGTAGTAGTATTGTAATTTGGACAAGCCCTTCTGTGTGTGCTTCCATCCTGCGCCTGATGTGCAAGGTGAGAGTGAGTTTGAACGTTAATAAGGGTGTTTTAGCGTTGTTACCAGTAGTAGTAGTGGTAGTTTTTGCTGTTATTATGTTGTTATTTTTTAGTATTATTGATATCATTATTGTTGTTGTTGTGTAAAATAGTTGAATAAAGGAGCAGTTGACTGACCCTGGCGTAAAACCAAACGCGTTGGTTATGTCTTAAGAGCCCACTTTAGATTTGTTTAACACAACAACATAGAATAAGATAAGATGACTAAACATAAATGATTGAGTAGATACATAAGACTAGGTCAACGATATCATAATTTATTAGAGAATAATGTTTTTTTTTTTTTAATTCTCCAGATGGTGTTTGGCACTGGGGATGAGATGGAAGCAGTAAATATATATAAGAATATGATATTATAATTTGTTAAAGTATAATGATTTTTTTAAAAATAAAATTCTCCAGATGGTGTTTGGCACTGGGGATGAGATGCAAGCAGTCACCGTCACGGCCAACTCTGGTTTCATCAGAGCTGCTGAAAGTCAGGTATGATCGCTGATGGTGTGGTGGAAATGTGTGTTCATTGGATACTTATGTAAAAAAAAAGAAATGAAATTAAGTGAATAATTAAGTCAACGATGATGATAATGATAATAATAAGAATTCTAATAAATCAATCGTAATAACAATGATAATAATAATATCAGTACCAATAACTCAAGGAGGCGTCACTGCGTTCGGACAAATCCATATACGCTACACTTACATCTACTAAGCAGATGCATGACTGATAATGATAATGATAATATAATAGTTAAATGAAAATGATAATAATAATGAGAAGTCAGGTACGATTGCTAATGGTGTGGTGGATATGCATGTTCAGTGGATGCTTATGTAAAAAGAAATTAAGTAGTGAATAAATTAATCAGTGATGATAAGAGCAACAATAACAACAACAATAATAATAATAATGATAATAATTTTATGTGTGATAGTCAGTCGTGTCTGTCTACGACCATCAGAACAGCAGAGGAGGCAACTGCTGTCCCGACTGTCAGAGCTAGAATTTGATTATAGTGGAGAGTGTCTTTCCCAAGTTACATCCCCGACTCTCTCGGCCAAGTGAGTTTTAGGACAGTCGGCGTTGGGATGGTTCCCAAAGGCCAACCAACCAGCCCCCCCAGGCTGCAGCACTAAAAGCCAGTGCAATCCCTCCTTCTAGTTTGAGAGTCATAGTCCTTCACAAAAGACAGCTGTAAATGGCTTTCCATTGCAATGGAGAAACCGTTGATCATACAGCTCTCACTTTGCTGTTGGCCCAACTGTAAGCTTATTCAGTTTCAGTTTCAGTAGCTCAAGGAGGCGTCACCGCGTTCGGACAAATCCATATACGCTACACCACATCTGCCAAGCAGATGCCTGACAAGTAGCATAACCCAACGCGCTTAGTCAGGCCTTGAGAAAAAAAAAGGGGGGTGAATAAATAATAGATACATACATAAAAAAATTATTACTACCATTTCTAATATGTATAAGGCGCAAAAACGTGATGAAGTCAACTATAAGTGTACATACATAAATAAATAAATAATAATTATAACATAAAAAAGTAGTAATAATAATAATTAATTAATAAATAAATA
Source organism: Babylonia areolata (assembly GCF_041734735.1). NCBI lineage: Eukaryota > Metazoa > Mollusca > Gastropoda > Neogastropoda > Buccinidae > Babylonia > Babylonia areolata. The sequence continues at coordinate 18,036,930 of NC_134894.1, read as the reverse complement.
AATAAGTAAGACAACAATGATGATAAATAAGCAAATAAATGTAAAACATGGAGACACACATTCACAACATACACCCACATATGCATAACAGATATGCACCAAACATGCAGTTTCACAGATATGCCACGGGGCTAATGAGAGGTTAATCAGTTAAAATCCTACCATCGTTGAAAGGAACAACAGCCCTCTTCCCAGCTCTCTTTGCTGACAGAAAGGATGTTGGCATTAAACTTTTTTTTTTAAATTATTTAAATTGGTTGGGCGGGGGGGGAGGGGTGCTGAGGGGGGGGGGTGATCTGATGAATCAGATCAACACTGTGTTGTTGCAGAACGTGTGTTTCGCAGTGCACCTGCACCCAGCTCGGGCCCTGACGGAACTGAAGGAGGCGACGGCCACACCGTTGTGAAGTGTATTGCATTATCATCATTGTATTGTATTCCTTGCTTTGTCACAGCTGATTTCAGTCTCCCCGGGGAGATTTCACTCTCCCCGGTGAGAGCGCGTCGCCACAGCACAATGCAGCGCCACGCGGCACACACCCACACGCCCCCCCTTCCCCCTTCGTCTTTGTCTATCTCTCTCTCTGTGTGTCTCTGTCTCTCTCTGTCTCTGTCTCTCTCTGTGTCTCTTTCTTTCTCTCTGTCTGTCTCTCTCTGTCTCTGTCTCTCTCTGTCTCTCTGTCTGTCTCTCTCTCTCTCTCTATCTCTCTCTGTCTGTTTTGATTGATACTTATGTCTCCGTCCGGCTTTGGTATATCGTGTATATTGTATTTAGGCGTTTGTCTGTGTTGATTTCGTTGTTGTTGTTGTTGTTTACGTAATTTGAATTTTGTATATGAAATGTTATGCCTTTGTATTGTGTATGTGTGTGTTATATTTTCCCCTTTTTATGGGGGCAGGATGAAAATAAGCCGAATGTGTTTATTGCTGTTTTCCCCTGTCAGTGAAAAAAAAAAAAAAAAAAAAGTCCGTTCGTTCATTCAATCATTATCTCTTTCTTACACACACACCCTCCCCTCGCCCCCACGAGATACACACACACACACACACACACACACACACACACACACACAGAGTGACACACGCAGGAACGAACGTCAACGAGTTGTTACAATGATGTATTCAGTTGAATACTTTATATGATATGTGACGGGTGTTGCCTTTGTCCAGTGGGTTTTTTTGTTTGTTTGTTTTGTTTTGTTTTTTGCTTGTTTGTTTGTTTGTTTGTTTTAAACTCCCTTGTTTTTTCTTTTTCTTTTTTATTTAATTTTAATTTTAATTTTTTGCTTTCTGAAGTCTCATTGCGTTGTGTTAACGTCTAAAATCCGCGCTTTGTTTTTTTGGTATGATGGTTTCATACTTGATTGCATCACTGACTTTTTTCGTTGTTTTTTTTTTTCTTCTTCATATCATTCATTTTGTCTGATTTCACTGTGTCCACTGTCCCAAAAACTGCATGAAGATTGGGTTATACAACAGCGTTATGTAAAATGATTTGGAACAACTGGTTGGGCAAATATGAAACGCACTTTATCAAACACCATATACACGCACACGCATATGCACACACAAACACACACGCACACAGACACACACACACGCACGCACGCACACGCACAATCACACACACACACACACACACACACACAAAAGCTAATGTTTGGTAAGGAGGGATGTTAGGGGGTTGGGAAGATGAATTTGAACTCCTCGAGGAGAACATGTGTCATCACCATCATCAGCAGCAGCAGCAGCAGCAGCGAACGATGAAGACTGGAGATGAGAACACAGCTCACAGCAAGACGTACAATTGTGGCCGCGATGTGGACAGGCAGTAGCAGAGGTCACGTCCCCTCTCTTTGCGGAATTGTCGCATCTGCTTGAGGTCCTGAAGACGCCTCTCTTCAGCAGCCATAATTCTCCAGTATACAGCCAGTCGCCAGGCGATTCGGTCAGTGGCGAGGGTTTCCCACCCAGGGATGGGATGGGAATGCTGCAGGCCCCAATGGAAGCTTTCAGGCAGTCACTGGTGTTTCAGTAGCCTTCCGATGTTCCTTGCACCGGCAGCCAGCTCAGAGAGGAATGTATTTGGCATCGCCTGTGGCCCAACCGACTGAAGCTGGGGTTTTGATATATTGTACACATGTAGAATTACGTTATGTCTTTACACAGCCAGAACAAGATAACAGATAACGTGACAGTATTTTTACTGATATACATATATAGCAAGCACCATACCATGCATACACAGACACGTGTGCGTGCTCGCATGCATGCACCCCGACACACTCAGGGTACGCACACATAATTACTTGACCAACAATATTGTTCTTAATCATGAAAAAAAAAAAGATAAGTAGGACTGCATTTTCTGACTTCCAAAATACGCGCGCGCACACACACACACACACTCACACACACACACACACACACTCGCACACACACACACCCGGCACACACAAGAAGTCACATTTCCTCTGAGCTCTTTCAGCAACGCATTTCAAAACGTGTAAACATAACTCAATGCAACAGTTACCAAGTACAGTCACTTTTACTGCTGACCAGCGGTTTGCACACAAACTTTGGCGCACTGTTTTCAAAAAGCAAGAAAACGCATCGGTGAACGAAATGTGGGAAATGAAGAACGACAACTGCTGTACCACACCGTCCATGCTGCAAATTGAAACCGTTGTCTCCCTTGCAAGTTCGGGGAGCGGCGTATTGTTTTGTGTGTGTGTGCACTGTATGTTCGTGTGTCAGGGAGAGGCTTATTATTTTCTCTGTGTGTGTGCGTGTGTGTGTTTGTGTGTGTAGCGCGTGCATGTATGTGTGTGTGTGTACATGAGTATGTAGTGGACACTGAATTAAAATGTCTGTAGAATTCACGGGGGTTTATTAATGTTGTCTCTTGATTATAAGGCTATCATTTTTTAATCATGCTACATTCGTTGAAAATCGTCCAGTAACTAAAGCGTTGGTAAAGTGCCAACGTTTCAAAAACGACCAACGTCTCATCACATTGGCGGAAGTTGCCAGTCGTAATTCTTCAGAGTAAGTTGCAAACTAATTGCTTTGTTGGCAGTCGCCAGTAGGCCTATTGTCAAGTTTTCCTCTTGCTTGGACCGAAGACAGTTCTTTTCTTGTTCAATGTGGGTAACAACTGATTGGAATCTAACATTCTGTTGGCAATCGCCATTCAAAGTCAGTCAATGTGTTCTTGAGTCGACGGAGTAGTTCTTGGCAAGTAAGGTGGGGGGGAGTAATTGTTGTTTTCATTTCTCCAGTAGTGTTCAGTGAGTGCGTTTGCTTTTTTTCCAGTTGAGGTTTTATGAAGGGTCCGATAGACCCAAGTGTCACGGTTCCAAAGTAGAGTTAGTTTGAAAATTGTGTTTGAGGCAAACAGTACAATGTTTTACCTACCTTAAATACTACGATTCCGACAATGTAGCGACAGCCGGTTCCAAAGAGTGATTTCCAATTCCTTTTTTCTTCTTCTTTTTTTTTATGTTTATTGTCATTTTTTTATTTTTTTTCCTCAAGGTCTGACTAAGTGCGTTGGGTTACGCTGCTGGTCAGGCATCTGCGTGGCAGATGTGGTGTAGCGTATATGATTTTGACCGAACGCAGTGACGCCTCCTTGAGCTACTGATACTGATACTCATGTCAGACGTTGCTCTGATTCGATGTAACAACAGTCTGCGGAAGCTTCTCTCTCTCTCGCTCGCTCGCTCTCTCTGTCTCTCTTTCTCTCCTGTCACTCGCTTCTTCGTGCTGTAGTGTGTCTGAATAATTATGTGTGGTGTTTTTTTTTTTTTTTTAAGGTAAACCAGTTTAAGAATGAAACGTGCTCAATATAAGAAGGAAGGAAAGGGGTTAAGAAAATTAAGCAGAAAAGAAAAGACAAACACACACGTTGTTTTCGGACTGTTGACACATGGGACAACTGAGTTTCAAATCTTTCAGGCTGTCGCTTGTCGGATTCTTGCTACGCTTCAGGATGAATTCTTTGCGGAAAAAAAAATTGCCGAAGTCCGGTTTTTTGTGTGGTTTGTGTGTGTGTGTGTGTGTGTTTTGTTGTTGTTGGTGGTGGGTTTTTACCAATGGTACATCTGAGTGATGACAGTTGGGGACTTGCCATGAAGGATCATCGGGCGAGCACTAAAGATAAATGGAGGCACCGTGGCAGGCCCGGTTAGGCGTTGGATTTCTGATCCAGTGTTCACTAGTGATCAGAGTTCGGAACCCTATTTTGGCGTGGTGTTGTGTCCTTGAGAATGGCTTCTTCACTCCCATCTTCTTCACTACACACAGGTGGGAATGGGGACCTGACGGGCAAGTTCAAACGGCGGAGAGAGAAGACTGGGCCCCGCCTTCCTATGCCAAGCCCTAGATACAGTGGATATGAATTCACTGCCCCGATGGCCATAAAAGGCTCTGGAACCTTTAAACAAAGGTACCGAAGGACACAGACGTGAACCTCCACGCGTCGGGGATTTTGAAATTACGTAAAGGTTCACAGACTACCCTGTGTGTGTGTGTGTGTGTGTGTGTGCGTGCGTGAGTGTGTGTGTGTTTGTGTGCGTTGGCCTAAAACTTCCATCTAACATGATTTAGAAATCCACATGCACATGCATTGCGGAGGCCCAATGCCGTGCCCTCGCGTGTGTGTGCTACTGGCTGTTGACAAAATTAAGTATCACTTAGACTGATCTAGGGCACAAATATGTAGGAACATTTTCGTACACTACGGATTTCCCGTGTTGGCATTTTGGCGGTTAAAATAATCTTAATTTTATTTTACTTTTGTTTGGGTATTAGATAGGCAGACCTCTTTCGGTAACGCGGCCCTTCGACCAGGCCTTGCGGCAAACTTGTCAGAACGACAAAAAGCAGTCATTCACTCTCCCCCCGCCCCCTTCCCCTTCCCCATCCACACCCGTGTAATTCATTCTGGGCAGCTTATTTTTCTTTTCATTTATATATTCATTTCATTCAGGAAGCATACTATATTCAGCATTATATTACATTGTCACTGTGTCTGTCTGTTACTATTTAATGGACATTTTCTTGCTTGACTTAAGTGTTCGGAGTATGTGATATGTCAGGGTTTTAAATTGATCTGATGTGTTTTTTGCAAATGTTTGCAGTATTGTCATTTGTAAAGGCGTGTTCAGTTTCAACAGAAAGCATATATATGTGATGAAATCAAATCATGTTACTGTTGGCATTTTAAATGGACATGATATCCTTTTGAGCTTACTCCCTCATTTCCACCGATACACTATTCATTTTCGTCTAAAATCACAAATGTGGATAGACGTTAAGCAAAAGAACGAACTCATCAACAAACGCGAATCACTGTATGCGATGTCACCATACATGTACAAATGTAGAAACGGCCTTCATAACTTAACTGCTTATTACTTTGTGATTCTAAATGTCATATTGTTGATGAAAAAAGCAACGACACAAAGTAAAGAAGCATGCAGAATCGTTTCTCAAGCCACGGACATAATCAGTACAAGCTGGTGTGTGACGAATATTTTGCCATTGACCTCAATCATAGGCTGAGCGTGTGTGACGTATAGTTTGCCATTGACGTCAGTCTTGGACCGAGCTCTGATTGGCTGGAAGGCCTTGGTTCTGTCTCCAGCAGGCCAGCCGATGCTGGAACCATTTCTGGAACAGATCAGGACAGAGGTCGTCAGTGGTAGCGGTACCACGGCATTGAAACTGATAATGATAATGATGATGATAGTTTGATTTGTCTAGAGCATTTCCAAGTATAAAGCATGTTTAACTATACCGTTCGATGTGAAAAACTGGCGTGTATTTGAATACTGAAGCGAAAACTGACATGTATAACCCATCACAGACATCGAGCCAAACACTGAAATATGTTCTCACTCACAAAATCATTACAAACTACACAATACCCATTATACATATCACAGTACCTGAGAGGCAATAAGTAGGTGATATGATATGTGACAATAAGTAGGTGATATGATGTCACGATATACCTACTTAAAACCGGTCACACAGAGTTCTACAACAATGCCCAAGTAAAGCTGTTGCTGGGCGGAGCTCCGTTAGCGATCTCAGCAGTGCAAAGTTTGCTTTGCTTAAAGAAGTTTCCAGATTCTGTAGAAACAGCGAAGACTTGGGGAAATCTTTGATTCTGAATGCAAAGCAAAGTTGGCACTCCTAAGATCATGAAACATCAAAAACATCCACACCTTTTCCCCCCACCCACACTCTCCCACCCCCACCCCCTAAACCTCCCGAGTCTCCTAGGTAAAAAGAGAGAACAGGTAGGGTTTCGTTTCACACCTTGCTCTAAGTGTCACCTTGTGATTTTGGGGAGCAGTGACCCTGAAGAGAAAGGGAGACAGACAGGGCGAGGGAGTGAGAGAGGCTGGGCAAAGTTTTCGCGTAACAGATTTCCAAGCAGAGGTTTCATATGTAAGAACATTCCGGCGTTGCAGCCTGTACGTACCCCTGTTACTTTCTTTTTCTTTTACCCCGGGGTCAAATCTGGTTACTACAGGGTTCTTTTGCAGACAAGCATGGAAAATGACTCCCGGTGGGTCAACACACGCACTCTGTAAATATTATATTTACAAGTTTGTGGGGTAAACTTCAACTGAACTGACCCACACCCTCGTTGGATTTTAATACCCCATGCCCTTTCGTCATGGACATGGGATTCGTTTTGAGCACACTTGAAAATGACCCCCCCCCCCCCCCCCCCCTCACTCCCCCCAGGTGGTCATCATGGCTTAATTTGCTTTCAAAAGTAGAACTCCTCCAAGTTTTCCTTCCGTTAGATTATTACGGAGAGGGGAAAAGATGTCGGTTAAGGCCAGCACAGAACAACCCACCCTTCCTTTTTCAATAGCTTCTTGACCAAACCCTCAGGGTGGTTGTAATTTCCAAGTACGAGGATGGGGGTGGGCGGGGTGATGGTGGGGGATGGTGGTGGTCGATCTTGACTAGCTACAAATTGACTACTCTGGGGGGAGGGGGTGTGCGAGAGGGGGGGGGGGGGGGGTGTCAGTCCAGGTTGGTCCAGAATGACCCCGGGGTAAAATATCTCATGGGGGTATTTTGAGGCTGTTGCACCGGTCAAGCAGCAGGTGGCACTTCGCTTTTTGTCACCCCTGTGTTTATTTCCACCACACGGACATTGCGTGAGGACAGTGCTCTGAAAAGAAAAGCTGTTGTGTCTGCTCGGTCGGTCGGTTGGCTGGTGTGGGAGGGGGGTGGAGGTGGGGTATAAGTTGGTTTTAATTTCTTTCAGTTCCTTTTACATTTAACTTGTTAAAAGGAACGCGTTAATGAAAAAGAAACCTTTCCTTGCTAACTGATTAAGGGCCCTTAATTGTTCTGTTGTTCACGGTCGTGTTAGCACGAGTTATTCCATTCTCCCAGCCAGCCACCCACATCTTTTTTTTTTTTTTCTTTTTTCTTCTTTTTTTTTCTTTTTTTTTTGTCAACACCCTCACACACCCCTTTTTTTTCTTTTTTCTTTTTTTTTTTAATATAAGGTGTCGAGGAAAAACGTCTTTCAAATTAAACTACCCCTAACAGTCTTGGTCAGTCAGTTGCAAGTAAGATAGAAAGCACGCGTAGTTTGAATTCTTTTTCCTTGACCATCTGTGTGTCTGTCCGCCCTTTCTTTTCTTTTTTCTTTTTTTTTCTGCTCTCTCATCTGCACCGTTTCAGTGGCATCACACCCATGCCGCTCATTCCGAGTCCTCTTCTATAATAATAATAATATGGACACAGCCACACCCCGGGTTCGTCTGTCACAGTCCCAGCGGCCGGTAGTCCACAGGGAAACCATTGATGTTAGATCGCTAGGAGGCCACACGCCAGAGGAGACCCTGCACCACTACTGCGTCACTGCTGAGCCGTTTGGAAATTGTAGAAGTTGTTGAGAGATGCGGGGTTTTTATTTTTCTTACCACGTAAAAAAAAAAAGAGAAAGTTTCTAATAAAAACAACAAAATTAGAGATGTGCGGTGAAAAGCGGTGGCATGCGTAGCCCATAGAAAAAACAATGTACATGTGTGGCGGCTAGTAAAACCGGTTGGAGTTGCCGCAAACCTCCCCCCCCCCCCCCACTCCTCTCTCTCTCTCTCTCCCTCCCTCCCTCTCTCTCCCTCTCTCTCTCTCTCCCTATTTCTCTCTCTCCCTCTCCCTCCATCTCTCTCTCTCTCCCTCCCTCCAACTCTCTCTTCCTCTCTCCCCATCTCTCTCTCCATCTCTCCCTTCCTCCCTACCCCCCCCCCCCCCCCCCCCCCCCCCCCCCCCCCGTCTCTCATTCTCTCTCCCTCTGTCCTTCTCCCTCTCTCCCTCTCATTTTCTCTCCATCTCTCCATCCCTCCCTCTCTCTTCCTCCCTCCCCCCTCTCTCTCTCCCTCTCTCCCTTTCTCTCCCCCTCTCTCTCTCTCCCTCCCTCCCCCCATCTCTCTCTTTCCCTCTCTCCCTCTCCCTCTCTCCCTCCCTCCCCCCCCCCTCTCTCTCTCTCTCTCATCTTAAACCCTTTACTGCTGTTGACGAGTACACTCGTCAATGGAGGGATGACACGCACGTCACTGGCGTAATAGTGAGCTTTCAAGTCCGAATGTCGGTCACCATTCTTCATGTAGACTACTTCCTCTTGGGACTACCGCTATACTTTTTTGTTCGGCAAAATAAATCAATTACAGCACTGAAAAGTACACACAATGTAATGACTGCATGCTCTTCAAAGCTAGCCTCACACTGTTCTCAGCTTTTAGCAGCGAAGGGGTTAAAACGTAAGCTTCGATCACGGGCTCCATACACATTCAGTGTTTATCTACAATAAAATTGTATTTTTCTCCTTTCGGTGTGAAATTAGCAGAACATAATACATACATTAAAAAAAAAAAAGATAATTTCAAAATCCACATTATGTGTGGGCTATTCTATTTAGTCACACACACACACACACACACACATATTGGTATACGTACTGGTAAGAGCCCCCCACACCCCCTCACCTCCCTCATCCCCTGTCCTCGCCCTCACCTCCTCCTCTCACCCCCCCCCCCCCCCCCCCACCCCCCTCCTCGTCATTCCAAACCCCCTCCCTCACAAAAAAAAACAAAAACAAAAAAAATCAAAGAAACAAAAAACAAAAAAAAAAAAGAATGGTTGGTGGTCAAAAACCGGTTTCCGAGCCGGTGCCCAGCAGTTCCCACTGACCTCAGCCCTGTGGCTCCACCCTCATCCTCACCCTCACCCTCATCTCACCCTCACCCACCCACCTTCACCACCTCCTCAGGGAGCGCCACCTCCGCGGCGATGATGATGACGTCAAGGTCCGAGGGGTTCCGGTTGACCCGGAAGTTCTCCTCCAGCTTCTCCTGCTGCTCCAGAGCGAGGGGAGGCAACTGGTGAGGGGCAGACAAGTGAGCCTCCAGGCGAGCCATGTCCCAGAGAACGTCTATTGTTGTTGATGATTATTATTGCGGTCGTTGTTGCTGCTGCTGTTATTGTTGCTGTTGCTGTTATTGTTGCTGCTGCTGTTGTTGCTGTTGTTGTCGCCGCTGTTGATGTTGATATTATTTTTGTTGTTGCTGTTGTTATTGTTGATGTTGCTGCTGTTGTTGTTGCTGTTATTGTTGATGCTGTTGTTGTTATTGGTGATATTATTGTTGTTGCTGTTGTTGTTATTGGTGTTGTTGTTGTGGTTAATGTTGTTATTGTTTTTGTTGTATAGGGAGGTAGTACGGTTCTTCTGGTTCCTTGCTGAACAGTCCTCTTTTTTTTTTTCTAAACGTTCGTCTTAAGACTGTCTCTTGAGAGACCAACAATAAAGATGTCTTTTGGAAGCGGCACCGTGTCAGGTTCAGTCAGGTGTTAGGACTTCTGATCCAGTGTTTCACCGGTAGTGATCACACAAGGAATCGTGGCCCTGTTTCGGCATGGTGTTGTGTCCTTTGAGGGAACAGCACTTCACTGTTTTTCTGTTTTCAGACAGTCATTTGTCATGATTTGCCTACCCCTTGCGGTGGGTTGCGGCATTAAGGCCCCCCTTCCACTGTGCGCGTATTTGTAAGCCAGAGAAATGTCCACCTTGACAGCTGTGTAAGGCTACATCATTGTGCTGCAGTGCCAGAACTGACCACCGGTCGTGTTTCTGAAAACATACATCAGTCATAGATATAATTCGTGTGATACACAAAACGGGAGTCTGCTTGCACATACACACGCGTGCACATAAACACACACACACACGCGTGCGCGCACGTCCGCGCACACACACTTGCATGCTCACTCACTCACACACACACACACACACACACACAGAGTAAACCCAAACGATTTAATGACGAATAATAAACCTCTAAACACACGTCAGTGGTGTAAGAGAGTTTGTTTTTTGTTGTTGTGTGTGTGTGTGTGTGCGTGCGTGCGTGCATGTGTGTGTGTGTGCAGTGCGTGCATGTATGAGTATGCGCAAGTTTTTATATTGATATGCACTTGTATGTATCCTAATTTCTACTGTATCTGTGTTTGTGTATGCTTTTCGATTTATGTTCGTATCTTGTTATACATGTACTATCCCCCCCCCCCCCCCCCACCACCACCAATATTCCTTGTGACCCCGGTACACTTGGTAATAAAGACATATTCTATTCAATTGTATTCTGATCAAATGACGGAAAATAGAACAATACTGACACAACGGCGTGTGCACATAGCCTATTATCCATATGAGAAAGCGCTGCAAGAACAAACTGTTGACAATGTACTTAGTACTTATAGTTTTGCTTGGCCTACTGCTTGTAAGATGACCGCATCTGATCTTGATACGAAATCTTCCACGTTGATTGTCTTTTCTTCATAGCTGTCTGTCTGTAAACGCAGGGGTTTTCACGATTTATCTTAAGAGTTATCACTTCAATGAAAGCTGATATTGCTACCGCTAGTTAGTTGAGGTTATCATGTAGGCTTACTGATAGAAAAGCTTCTTTTCTTTCTTTGTTTTTGTTTGTTTGTTTGTTTGTTTTTCCTTGGTAGATTTTGTACTGGGCTGGCTTGCTCCAATCAACGTCGTCAGCGGTTTCTCTCTCTCTCTCTCCCTCTGTGTGTGTGTGTGTGTGTGTGTGTGCTTCAGCACCACCACTACACTTTGTTCACTTGATCACTATTCACATGATAGAGAAAAAGAGAGGGGAACACGGAAAGAAGAGAAGGGAGGGGAAAGAGAGGCAGAGGGGGATGAGACAAAGACAAGACAAGACATGACAAGACCACGTACGGTCAAGACTACACAATACTAAATGATAAAGGCATAATCATTAAGGGATATAACAGATATAAAGAAACACACACATTAGAATATGAGAATTTTGTTGTTGGGTTGGGGAGATACGAGAGAAGAAAAACAAACACACAAATGAAACAAACAAGCAAAACAACAAAAAACATACAAATAAAAAAAAAAACACGCATACATGTATTGTATGAAACAGGCATGATGTATATCATCAATTATCAGAGTACTACGAGTAACGATGCAATAAATACACACAGCAATAGTGAGAGAACATTAATAACATGGGAAGCATATGAGATAGAGAGAGATACAGACAGACAGACACAGAGAGAGATGGACAGACAGGTAGACAATCAGACAGACCGACAGAGAGACAGGAAATGAGACAGAGAAGTTTAATGAAAAGACTAAAAGCTTTTTTGTTCAGTTTGGGAGGGAGAGTAACTCCACACATAATGTACACACATTCATACACATACCCACACCCACATAATTATACACTGCGTTCATAAAAAAAAAGAGAAAATCTATAAGACATCGCAAATACAAGAAAGCGAGTAACAGTTAAAGACAGACTGACTTTCAGACAAACAAACAGACAGACTGACTGAAAGGATGGGTGAGGGAGGTGGGTGGTTAAATATCACATAGCCTTCTACGGCCATCGGGGCAGTGAATTCATATCCACTGTGTCAAGGGCTCTGCGTAGGAAGGCGAGGCCCAGTCCACTCCTTTTGCCGTTGAAGAAACTCAGGTACACCTACTCATTCACACCTGGGTGGGGTACGGAAAATCTGAGTAAAGTGTCTTTGTCCACGGACACAAAACCGAATCAATCGTGTAAAGAGATATTTGAAAAACCGTTACCATGAAGACAGACATGATTATGGTCTGGAAAGTCAGACACATCTTATTACAGTCGTGTCCGACTATGACCATCAGAACAGCAGAGGAGGCAACTGCTGTTCCGACTATTTGGGCTAGAATTTGATTATAGTGGAGAGTGTCTTGCCCAAGTATATCCCCACTCTCTCGGCCAAGAGGGTTTTAGGACAGTCGGCGTTGGGATGGTTCCCAAAGGCCAACTAGCCCACAAGGCTGCAGCACTAAGAGCCAGTGCAATTTTGCCTCCTAGTTTGAGAGTCATAGTCCTTCACAAAAGACTAAGCTGTAAATGGTTTCCCATTGACTGGAGAAACCATTGATAATACAGCTCTCACTTTGCTGTTGGCCCAAATGTTAACTTATGTCAATCTGTGATATAAGCCGAGTGTGGGGAGGTAAGTCTTGTTTTACAACCTACGAGTTGTTGTTTTTTTAAGTCTCCCCTTTTGCAATTTTCGATAGACTGAGCGGACATCTTTTATTTCATTTAAAGAAATATTGATTGATATGGATACTTATATAGCGCCTATCCTCGGTCGGAGACCAAGCTGTAAGCGCTTTACAAACACGGGGTCATTTACACAACAGGCTGCCTACCTGGGTAGAGTCGACTGCTGCCATTGGGCGCTCATCATTCGTTTTCTGTGTTATTCAATCAGATTTCAGGTACGCACAGATACACACTCAGACAAACATGTAACATTTAACATTTTATGTGCATGTCCGTTTTGTTTATTTACCCCGCCATGTAGGCAGCCATACTCCGTTTTCGGGGATGTGCATGCTGAGTATGTTCTTGTTTCCATAACCCACCGAACTCTGACATGGATTACAGGATATTTAACGTGTGTATTTGATGTTCTGCGTGCGTATACACACCAAGGGGGTTCAGGCACTGGCAGGTCTGCACGTATGTTGACCTGGGGGATCGGAAAAATGTCCGACCACCCTTTACCCACCAGGCGCCACCGAGATTCGAACCCGGGACCCTCAGATTGAAATTCCAACGCTTTAACCATTCGGCTATTTCTGTTGATAGAACTCAGCTGTTCTGTAACTGAGAGAGACAGTGGAGAGATGACCAATGTTGATGATTCATCGATGTTAAAATCTGAAGCAGTATGCGTTAGGCCTGTTTTTTTGACTCACTTGTGTAAACAAAGTGTTCGGTTGTCTGTGTGTGTCTGTGTCTGTGTCTGTGTGTCCGTGGTAAACTTTAACATTGACATTTTCTCTGCAAATACTTTGTCAGTTGACACCAAATTAGGCATAAAAATAGGAAAAATTCAGTTCTTTCCAGTCATCTTGTTTAAAACAATATTGCACCTCTGGGATAGGCACACAAAAAAGAAAAAGAAAAAAAGAAGAAGCCTAATTATATGCAAACTGCATTTACTGTTATATTTATATTTTTTTGTATTCTCTAAACTTGGCACTTTGATCTGATATTCTGACCCAACAACAAGAGCAGTTATTATTATCATTTTTAGTTCGAACAGGAACTTCTTTTGCTAAGCATGGAAGTTTTATTTATTTTGCAAACGTTTTTGGTGTAGTTAGTAAAAAAAGGGAAATTACTCTGTAATTAATGCTAGGGGAGTTAATTTGCTTTAAACTGATCTTTCTCATCTTAAACATTACATAAAAAGCTTGGATTTTTTAAGAAAAGTGTATCACACTTGAGTCTTGAAGGCCTTGGCTCTCTTGTTTTAACTTCATATGACCACACTGCTGGAGAGAGCGGAATGAACTGAATAATAAAATAAAAATTCTGAGGGTAACAGATAAAGTGCTTTTTTTTTTTTATCCTGCCCTCGAAGGGGGAACAGTAAAATAAAACAAAAGAAGGAAATCGTTATATCAATGCAGCATGCACATTATAGTCATGGTTACATGAATGGTAATTTTGACATTTACAACACTACATAGCTAGGAGAGAAACAGACAGACAGATCCTGACAGACAGGCAGAGACAGAGAGACTAAGACAGAGCACTTGTCGGCATAATAAATCATCTCTGAGAGTGCGGGTCAAACAGAATTTTACTGTGTTTTTATATCCCTGTCAAGAGGGCGAGCGAGCGATCCAGAGAGAGAGGTTTTGGGTCAGTTTGTTCTGACCATCGCCCGAGGGGCTAGACAGGTATGCAGTTAACATGTGTCCTTTCTTTAACGTCTTTTCACTTTGAGTGACATTGTACGGTGTGTGTGTGTGTGTGTGTGTGTGTGTGATTCTAGTAGAATTCAGAACGAGGTGGTGGGTGTTGGGTGATAGGGAAATGTTAATCTCTGGTCAAACAGACCTTCTTCTAGTTTGGCCACAAGGTCAGTTTTCAACAGCGGATTCCTTACATTTCTCTCCCCATGGGGTCAGATATAAAAGGGAAAGGGGAAAACGACATGATGACACCGGAAAGAAGATGCAATGATATGTAGCTCGTGAAAATTTGATAAATCTTCCAGCTTGTTAAAAACTGAAAGTAATGGTGGGGTGGAGGGGTAGATTTTTCTTTTTACCACCCTGTGCTTCGCGAGGTGGGGTAAATTATGGCTTGACCTTGTTGTGACCTAAAACCTATATCCGTTGTATCTGATCAGCTTAAGGAAACGACTGTGTACCGATGTGTCCTGGTCTCCCCCCACCCTCTCTCTGTCTGTCTCTCCGTCTCTCTCTCTCTCTCTGTCTCTCTGTCTCTGCCTCTCTCTCTCTGTCTCTATCTCTGTCTGTCTGTCTCTCTCTCTCGATGTGTCCACGTCTCCCCCCCCCTCCCCACTCTCTGTCTCTGTCTGTCTGTCTGTCTCTCTCTTTGTGCATGTGAAGCACACATTTTGATTGAAGTTGTCCCCGCAGTTTTCAGTTTGCTGGTCCTGACAGAGCACATATGCGCATCAGTGCACACGCACACACACACACACAGGATGGATGGAAAAGTGAGGGAGGTGGATGTTTAAAAGAAAGGTTAACAGGTCCCATATACAGCCTTTTACGGACATCGGGGCAGTGAATTCATACCCAGTGTCTAGGAGTCGGCATGGGAAGGCGGGGCCCAGTCCTCTCCTTCCGCCGTTTTAACCTTCCCCGACCCAAGTCAGGTACCCATTAACACCTGGGTGGAGTGAGGAAAATAGAACTAAACAGTGCCTTTCCCAAGGACACAACGCATTGCTGAAACGGAGCTTTGATCATCACTGGTGAACACGGGATCCCGATTCATCCTAGCGCTACAACTAGTCATTATTGATGTCTGCTGCTGACGCTACAGTGCTTTATCACTGATAGTGCAGGTGTTGTCTAGGACGCAAAATTGCACTGGCTCTTAGCATCCTTGGGGCTAGTTGACCTTTAAGAACCATCCCAGTGCCGACTGTCCTAAAACTCTCTTGGCCGAGAGAGTGGGGGATGTAACTAGGGCAAGACACTCTCCACTATAATCAAATTCTAGCCCAGATAGTCGGTACAGCAGTTGCCTCCTCTGCTGTTTCGATGGTCATAGTCGGACACGACTGACTATCGTACAATTGTTGTCACTTAGCTTTTCTTAGAAGTCCACCAACGGACCTTAGAAACAATTGACGCAAAGAAAAAGACACCAACAGTATCAGTTTCAGTTTCCGTCAAAGAGGCGTCACTGTGTTCGGGCAAATCAATATACGCTACACGACATCTGTATGGCAGATGCCTGACCAGAAGCATAACCCAACACGCTTATTGAGACCTTCATTGTATGCTTACCTATCAAGGTAGATTTCCTCTACAGAATTTTTGCCAGAGAACAACCCTTTCTGTTGCCATGGGTTCTTTATCAGTGCACCAAGCGCATGCTGCACACGGGACCTCGGTTTATCGTCTCATCCAAATGTCCAGGCGCCCAGTTTGAATTTTTCCAGTCAAACGTGGAAGAAAGGGCGAGAGCGGGAATCGAACCCAGACCCTCAACGACACTGTATTGGCAGATGAGCGTCTTAACCATTCAGCCACCTTCCTCAAGGAGAAGGAAGAGAAGGAGTGGGTGACGAAGAGGAGAAGGAAGAGGAACAGGAGGAAGAGAAGGAAGTTGAGGAGGAAGAGGAACAGGAGGAAGAGAAGGAAGTGGAGGAGGAAGAGGAACAGGAGGAAGAGAAGGAAGTGGAGGAGGAAGAGGAACAGGAGGAAGAGAAGGAAGTGGAGGAGGAAGAGGAACAGGAGGAAGAGGAAGAGGAGGAAGAGGAGGAGGAAGAGGAACAGGAGGAAGAGAAGGAAGTGGAGGAGGAAGAGAAGGAAGTGGAGGAGGAAGAAGAGCAGGAGGAAGAGAAGGAAGTGGAGGAGGAAGAAGAGCAGGAGGAAGAGAAGGAAGTGGAGGAAGAAGAGGTGAAGGAGAAAGAAGTGGAGGAGGAAGAGGAACAGGAGGAAGAAAAGGAAGTGGATGAGGAAGAGGAACAGGAGGAAGAAAAGGAAGTGGATGAGGAAGAGGAACAGGAAGAAGAGAAGGAAGTGGAGGAGGAAGAGGAGCAGGAGGAAGATAAAGAAGTGGAGGAGAAAGAGGAACAGGAGGAAGAAAAGGAAGTTATTGAGGAAGAGGAACAGGAAGAAGAGAAGGAAGTGAAGAAGGAAGAGGGACAGGAGGAAGAGAAGGAAGTGGAGGAGTAGGAAACGAAGGAGAAAGACGGGCATCTTAACCACTCTGCCCTCTCCTCCGACCAACAGTCACAGAAGCGTCAGGAGCGGTGGCCCAGAGGTTAAGCGCCCGACTGACTAGAAAGCGAGTGTCCAGTGGATCGAGTCTCGTGCACAGAGCGGCATCTCTACTCCCCTCTTCACTTCACCTTGACTGGTGGGCTGCATGCTAGTACTTCGGATTGGACGACAACCCGAGGGTCCGCATGCAGCATGCACTCGGTGCGCGTAAAAGAACTCACGGCAACGAATGGGTTGTCCCTGGGAAAATCATGTCAAAATAAGGAAGTTTTACTTTGATAGTAAAACAAATACAACTGCAGACAGGAAAGAACGAAAACGAAATGTGCGTGGCGCAGCACTGTGGCGACGCGCTCTCCACGGGGTGAGCGGCCCGAATTTCACACAGAGAAAATTGTTATGACAAAAAGTACTACAATACAATACAATACAATACAATACATATAATTGCCGGCTAAAGACAATGACCCTAACACAGGCTACATTCCCCGGGGAAAATGCCAAAAACAGGAGGGGGCAACTCTGTGGTATTACACCGCTCTGCTCGCTGTCGGGGGGGAAAAAACAACAACAAAAACGGGACAGATAATGATCATTTATGCACGGTACATGTGACACGTTCTGCATAATTACTGCCGTTCGAAAACCGAAACGAACACACACACACACACTCTCTCTCTCTCTCTCTCTCTCTCTCTCTCTCTCTCTCTCTCTCTCTCTCACACATACACACTCACACAGAGGAAAGATTAAACGGGGCTTTCCCTGCATGAGATTGAAGTATGATCGGAGTTTCACATTACAGAAAAGCGCACGGGAAAAGAATTACAGCTTGAGTGCCCGTTCTAACTGTAAAATGGAGATGTCCCATGCACAGAGAGACAGACAGACAGAGACAGAGAGAGACAGAAGCAGAAAGACTTAGAGACAGAATGACTGAATGAAATGAATGGATGAATCTTTATTTTCCAACGGTGAAGACAATAAGTACATTGACCAGACTTTTACGTATCAGCCTTTGTTATAAGATGCACATAAACATATAGGTATACATACATCTATTTATACCCAATATTGACATGTATAAGAATAGCGTAGAGTAAGACAGAGGGAAACGACATCGCTCATAATGTTCACTAAACGAGAGCGATTAACACACGAGAGCGATAGCGAGAGAAAGAGACAGACAGACAGACAGAGGGAGAGACTAGTGTAACAGCAGCAGTCACTTGTAATCGTGGGGAAGTAATTACTGGTTGCTGTTCCACGGACATGGGAATTATCTGACTGGGTGAATGACAGCTGCAAGGGTCAGTCAGCCCATTCTATAATGTGCTTTTTGTTGTTTCAGTGCCTGTGTTGGGGTTGTTTTGTGTTATATCACTGTGTATTGTACTGTACTGTAGTGTAGTGTAGTGTATGTAGTGTAGTGTAATGCACTGCATTGCATTGCATTGTATTGTATTGTTACTGCTCAATTCTGTGCGCAATTCACCTGTTGATTGAGTTGAGTTTTTTCGTTGTTTTGTATTGTATCAATGTATGATTAAATTTGTTTGTTTTGTTGTGTAGTGCTCAATTCACGGGTTGCTGTGCTCAGTTGATGGGCTGAATTGCATGTGTTTCAGTTGTGTTGTTTTGTATTGCATCATCTGTTGTATTGTTGTGTTGTGCTCAATTCACGCATAGCTGTGCTCGATTCACTGATTGGTTTAGGTATACTTGTGTTTTGTGTTGTTTTGTATTGCATGATTATGTGTTGTATTATTGTGTTGTGCTCAGTTCTGAGCGCAGGTCACTCACTGATTTTTTTTTTTAGTTTACGTTGTTGTATATTGTATCTTTGTGTGTTATATTGCATTGTTGTTTGTGTGAAGTTCTGTGCGAAATCCATCCGTTAATGTATTTTGAATTTTGCGTTGTTTTGTCTGGTTTCATTGTGCGTTGTATTGTTGTGTTGAGCCCAATTCACGAATTGCTGTGCTCAATTCACGGACTAAATTACTTGGATTTTTGTGTTATTTTAGACTGCATCACTAAGTGTTGTATTGTTGTGTTGTGTTGACTTCTGTGCACAGGTCACTCATTGATTTATTTGGACTTTTACGTTGTTGTGTATTGTATTCATGTGTGTTGTATTGTTGTATTGTGCTCAGTTCCGCGCAAAATCCATCCGTTAATTTATTTTTGAGTTTTGCTTTGTTGTTGATGTTGTTGTTGTTGTTGCTGTTGTTGTTGTTTTTCGTGCATTGATTCAGTTGTGTTTTGAGTTGTCTTGTACAGTATCATTGAGTGTTATGTTGTATCGTTGTGTTGTGTTGTGTTGTGCTCAATTCTGTCTGCAATTCACCTATTGGTTCAGTTGAATTTTGCGGGGTTTTTGTGTGTGTGTGTGTGTGTGTGTGTGTGTGTGTTATATTGTCTTGTTCCGACTG
This sequence comes from Babylonia areolata, assembly GCF_041734735.1. Taxonomy (NCBI): domain Eukaryota; kingdom Metazoa; phylum Mollusca; class Gastropoda; order Neogastropoda; family Buccinidae; genus Babylonia; species Babylonia areolata. The sequence continues at coordinate 18,017,622 of NC_134894.1, read as the reverse complement.
TGCCCGATTCACATACGCATTGCTGTGGTCAGTTCACGCACTGGCTTACAGTAGTGTTGTTTTCAGTGTATTCTATCAACGCGTGTGTTATATTGCATTGTTGTGTTGTGCTCACAGAATACAAGCACTGTTGTGCTCAGTCCACACATTGGTTTAGTTGCCGTTTTCTCTTGTTTCGTATCGTATCGGTGTGAGTTGTGGTGGCACTGTTATGTTGTGCTGAATGCACTGACAAAGAGTTTATGACTCGAAACGTCTTTTTTGTCTTCATCTTTAAGGTACATTTGATTTTAAACCATCTTTTATCATTTCTAACTTCGTTTTAAAAGGTCCAGCAGTCATTGTTTTTGTTCATTTGTGCCAAATGCGTTGTGATGGCACGGTCTGTTCTGCCGGGTTACGCGTTTATGTGGAGTTATTATTAGCATTAATGATTCAGTGATGTGTTTCGTTTTGTGTTGTTGTATGTCAAAGCTGCTAGCGCGTACACTGTGTGTGTGTGTGTGTGTGTGTGTGTGTGTGTGTGTGTTGTGTGTGTGTGTGTGTGTTTGTGTGTGTGACGTGGTGTGTGTGTGTGTGTGTGTGTCGTGTGTGATGTGGTGTGTGTGTGTGTGTGTGTGTGTGTGTGTGTGTGCGTGTGTGTGTGTGTGTTTGTGTGTGTTTGTGTGTGATGTGGTGTGTGTGTGTGTGTGTGTGTGTCGTGTGTGATGTGGTGTGTGTGTGTGTGCGTGTGTGTGTGTGTGTGACGTGGTGTGTGTGTATTTGTGTGTGTTTGTGTGTGATGTGGTGTGTGTGTATTTGTGTGTGTTTGTGTGTGATGTGGTGTGTGTGTGTGTGTGTGTGACACACACACACACACACACCACACACACACACACACACACACACACACACACACACACACACACACACACACTCCACCTCCTTTCTGTCTCAGTCTCTCTCTATGTATCTCTGTTCGAAAATGTTCGAGTTCGAGTTCTATGTATCTGTCTGTCTATCTATCGATCTACCTTTGCCACGCCCCCCCGCCCCCCTACCCCTCTCCACCCCCGTCCCCCCAACCCCCACCCCCAACATTCTCTTCTCCTCCTCTCTCCACCGTTGTCTCTCAGATCCATGGAACACAGTAAACAAAACAACACGCCACAAACATTCCTTCATGTAACTTAAATGTCCCCCTCTCCACTCCCTACTCCCTCTGTCCCCTCCCCGTCCCCCATATCCCACCCCCCGCCCGC
>NC_134894.1:17953881-18008881 GCF_041734735.1 Babylonia areolata | reverse complement strand
AAGACAGGGTAGCCCGTTATTAAGTTTACCGAGTTACTACAGTTGCACTGTGAGCTTCTTTAGCCCATTTTATCAACACCACCACGTCCACCACCCCAGCATTTATCAGAGCCATTTCTTTCGACTCAACGAGCACATATTTTGCATTCCAGCCACAAACAAAATAAGTCCTGTGATGGAATAAGTACACTTATTCAGTCAATCAAGTAGAATTGTAAACAGGAGACCTTTTAGTTTTAACTTTTGATAGTGGTGCCATTTTATCAGTCTGTTTTATTTTATGCAAAGAAACTGATTCCTGAATACATTGATGTCAATTTATAACAGGTAATAAAATAAGTCATCAAAGAAGGGAATGAAAACAGAATTGCCTTAAGGGTTATGAGGAAGCAAAACTGTCATGATGGTGTTTGACTTTAATGATATTCTTTGAAATTATCTGAACGCTAAAAACTTACAGAAATTAAGTCTGCATGACTTGTGGTCACTTTGATTGTGGATGCATCATGCCTTCAGTATCATGAATAATGAATAACATGTAAAACATTTCTGACACAAAGTACCCTTCATTTTCTTGCAGAGATTATGTGGGCAATATACACCATTTTCCCCACATGATGGAATGAGTACTCAGAGTAGTGTGCATAACATTGACAAGTCCTGGACGTTCACTCTGTCAGTCACACAGAAGAGTGGAGGGGAAGAAATGTGGGTATAGCCATCATGTGTAATAGGTTGAGCTACATAATAAAAGCAACAAAGATAAATAGATAAATTCTACAATTGCATAAACTACTTCGTAATTAATATACCCCACTTCTTAGCACCCTCTGTCACATTTTTTTGTGTGCATGTGCTACAATTCACAGAAAATTAACATACGCATTTCCGTTTCTTTTACTGTTTTAGAAGTAGTCTGTAATTTCAGAAGTTAATATTTGAGTATTCTAGGAGGAAAGAAGCTAATGTGAAATAGATCTGGGAAATGTGTTGCTAGCATGAAGGTAATGGAGACTGCCTTGTGGCAGAAAGGCAGCAACTAACAAAAGAATGGCTTTATCCTGACAGGGTCAGATTCATCTGGTTGACTTAACAGGCAGTTAGATCATCTGGAACTGTGCAGACACATGAAAAACTTACATTTCTGCCTGGTACTATTACTGCATTATATTAGTATTACTCTTTTTATCACAACAGATTTCTCTGTGTGAAATTCGGGCTGCTCTCCCCAGGGAGAGCACGTCACTACACTGACAGCGCCACCCATTATTTAATATTTTTTCTGCCAGTAATTTTTTTTCTATCATAGTAGATTTTACTACAGAATTTTGCCAGGGACAACACTTTTGTTGCCATTGGTTCTTTTACATGCACTAAATGCATGCTGCACACGGTGCCACGGTTTATCGTCTCATCCGAATGACTAGCCTCCAGACCACCACTCAAGGTTTGGTGGAGGGGGAGAAAATACTAGTGACTGTGCTGGGATTCAAACCAGTGCACTCAGATTCTCTTGCTTCCTAGACGGACATGTTGCCTCTAGGCCAACACTCCATTATTTCCTAGTCATTTCACTGTATACAGTGCAGACTATGATGACATGTTTTGCAGCAGCGAAGGAGGTTCTGGACTACCTGAATCGACAGAACCGGCCCTATAGCGCTCAGGATGTCTTCCAGAATATGGGCAAGGAGTTAGGGAAAACGGTACGGTCATTCCAGTGGTGCTATTGTGTTATTGCATGTGTGACTTATCATTATGTTTAATGAACCTGGTTAATCATCATATTTTGTGGGTTTTGTGTGTATGTACGTGTGTGTGTGTGTGTGTGTGTGTGTGTGTATGTGTGTGTGTGTGTGTGTGTGTGTGTGTGTGTGTGTGGTAATTGTCTGCTTTTGTTTTACCACACCTGATGCAATTTCTCTTTATGAGATAATAAACATAACTTTATTAAATGTGACAAAGTGTATCATATAATATATATGGATTGCTCTGATAGTTCACATGATCTGACGCCTCTTTGAAAGTGAAACTCAATAATTATGTGTTTGACAGGTGTTGTTTATTTATTTTTTATGTAGAATTATGTTCCATGACAGATGCTACAAAAGTTTTATGTACTGTGACCAACCCAGATTTGGAATATATATGTGTTTGAAGATATAGCCATATGGTGTTTGTAACTTACTGTAATTGGCATTATGATGTTTGTAAGTTTAACTGTGAAATTTCTGTAAGTCAGTGACTCATTCTGAACACCTGAAAAAAAAGAAGTTTTGCTTCTGCAAGTAATGACTGATGAGGCATTGTATTTGTATTGTTTCATTCCTCCCATAGTCTCTTTCATGTGTAATAGTGTGTGTGTATGTGTGTGTGTGTGTGTGTGTGTGTGTGTGTGTGCAGGCTGTGGTAAAAGCACTGGAGGAACTCTCTCAAAGCAAAAGGATCAAAGAAAAGGTCTATGGCAAACAGAAAGTGTATGTTGCAGATCAGGTAATTATGTGTTTGAGTGAATGGAAATTGTTTATAATGCATACTTGAATATCCAGGCATGAAGACAGGCATGTTCACAGAACACAAAGTTTAAGTATATTTTGTTTACATATTTCATTGTTTGTGACTCTGGAATCTCAGTTTATAACACTGACATTATACAGCATTGCAGGAATCAAAATAGGTTAAAGAAAGGAAATCTTAAAATGAAAACCATTTTCAGTAATGATTCTGAATAATGAATTAAAAAAAAATATATATATATAAACTGATAATGACTTGATTGCAGTTTTTGAGTTTGAAACAAAAACAGTTTATAGCTGTACTGAACTTGCTCAAGTCTTAACCTGGGAAAAGAGTAGTGGCTTGGATCTGAAAAATGCTGTGCAATGAATCTGTGTAAGTTTTGAGAGGATGTGGCATATATATGTGTGTGTGTGTGTGTGTGTGTACGTGTGTGTGTGCGTGTGTGTGTGCATGTGTGAAGTTAAATGTCATTGCTTCCAGGAATCATTTGTGGAGGTGACTTTGGATAAATGAAAAATCTTGTGGGTCCCAGGGACCTTTCTACCATAACTGTAAGGGTCCCAGACTACCTTTAGTGTGTCACTCTAATGCTACACATTCTTGGCAAATCACCATTGCTACACATGTGTACAAAGGGAGACTGCAGCTCTCATGCACTGTTTTTAAAAATTCTTTATATGCATGTATGGATTCGTTCTTGAAAAATTTAGAATGTCCCAGGGACTCATTGAAAGAACGTTCAGTGCATTCTTTCTGTTTTTTAGCTGCCAGAGACACCTGTTTATGTGTTACCAAAAACCTGATAAACCTCATGGAGTTCGAAAGTTTACAGCAGGTTGTTGGTGTTGCTTATTTTGTTTCCGTTATTTCAGTGAATTGCCTTTGTACATCTTTAGTTTTTAATGTATTTTAATGCATTTTCTTATTTGTTTATTTTCATTTCATTTTATGTTGAATTTGTAATAAAAATCTAGGGTAGGCTCTGAAGACCTAATCAGTGTTTTGGGTCTATGCTGATGTCAGGCATGTGCGTGAACGTATCTTTTTCATATTTAGTGTGGATGTTGTCTAGCATATAATGAAAAAATGATATATATATGGATCAGTCCACACATTTTGACACCTTGAAATTGAAACAAACTGTTGGTGGTGGTTTTCAGGCACAGTTTCCAGAGGTGAACGAAAATGAAATCAAAGCGATGGACCAGCAGGTCAACACTCTGACCCAGCAGATTCAGACGGAACAGGAGGAAACACGGAAACTGGAGGCAGGTGAGGAAAAGAAGGGGGGATAGTTGGGATTGGTGAGGGGATTGGAGAGGGGTGGGGGGCATGGGGGTGGGGGGTACTCAGAGGAGCAGGCTCATCTTTAGATACTAGATACAAGAATACTTTAATATGTTTGCAGTCTGTTCCATCTGCAGATCAGTCATCTGGAGAGTCAGAATCTGATAAATTTCTTCAGCATCTGTAGGCAGCTGATGAGTTTTCTTCATTGATGTTATGCAACAGTGTGGCCCTTTTGTGTGAAACAGATCCGATCAGTATGTGCAGTTCCAATTTTATGTGCTTGACCATTTTTGTTTCATCACTTGATCAGCATACTACTTGTGTTTCTGTAACTCAACTTATATGTACTGACATGGATGATATAGTTAAATTAAAGTTCATTTGATGTTCCTGTGTATACACAAGATGAATATTTAACAAGCCTGTATATTTTTCTGGGCTGGTACTTTAGGAATTTTTAGAGGCATTTTGCAACTGTGAAGATTCAGATCCCCACAAACTGACAAAGCAGAAGCAAGTGCTTGTGTAAAACTATGGTATTATATGAGTGACAGCCATGGTGATACTGTAGATTTAGTGTCTTTCATCTGTACTGTATAACTGGACCATAATGTGGGTATATGCTATCCAGAGCAGTCAGAATAAACCAGAGTTTCAGCGTTGCAGAATAAAGTTGAATAATGAATGTTGTATTTTATGTGTTCATCATAACGCAGCAAACATTAGCACATGTGTACTCTCTACATACTGTCACACACATACACATGTATACACACACACACACACACACACACACACACACACACACACACACACACACTTAAACAATTTCACACATGAATGAATGCAGTGGACAAAGGACAAATTCATTAATGAATTAAATAAAGAGTTGTTTTTTCCAACCCATTGATTTTCAAAATGACGCATTGTTTTTGTTGTCAACCAGTCAAATAATCCATGTTCTGAACCAAACTTAAACTGTGCCGTGTGCATCCATACTCACACTCACGTGTGTGCGTGCACACACACACACACACACACACACACACACACAAGCACATACACAAGCATACACACTCACACCTTTCTTGTACACAAGATTACATGTAAACACATGCACATACATACAAGTGGTGCAGCTTTGTTTATCAGATGTGGACCAAAAGAGCGGGACAGACAACACAAACAATACAACTGATTTTTTGATACTGTCTTTTTAGCATGGCCTGATTTTCTCAGACACCAAGGTAGATGGCATGACTGCTGGTGCCCTCTTCATTGTTTTCACTTGCAAGGCACATATTTCTTTTTGTTATATTCTTTCTCTCATATTCGTGTTATTTTTTCTTTCAGTCATTCAGTCTTTCTATGCTCTTTACAGCTGGTTTGTTTTTCTTATATGTTTCTTCAGACTTGAGGAATTATGCAAGTGCCTTGACAACAGAGGAGGCCAAAGCAGAATGCGAAAAAACACGCAAGCAGGTAAGTCACTAAGTACTTTTACTCTTTGGCTGTTCATAATTATTAATAATAGTAATAATGGGTCTTTATAATGCCCCACCACCTCTTCTCAGGGGGCCCAGAGCACTGAAAATCAAGACCAAGAAGTGGAGCGTGATTACAAAAACTAACAACACTGGACACTATTTGTATTTGTATTTCTCTTTATCACAACAGATTTCTCTGTGTGAAATTCAGGCTGCTCTCCCCAGGGAGAGTGCGTCACTACACTACAGTTCCACCCATTTTTTTTTTTCCTGCATGCAGTTTTATTTGTTTTTCCTATCAAAGTGGATTTTTCTATACTGAGAATTTTGCCAGGAACAACCCTTTTGTTGCCGTGGGTTCTTTCACGTACGCTAAGTGCATGTTGTACCCGGGACCTTGGTTTATTGTCTCATCCGAATGACTAACGTCCAGACCACCACTCAAAGTCTAGACGTATTGGAGGGGGAGAAAATATCGGCGGCTGAGCCATGATTCAAACCAGCGCGCTCAAATTCTCTCGCTTCCTAGGCGGACGCAGTACCTCAAGGCCATCACTCCACTGTCATCAAAGATTTATAACTAGGCAAGAGAAATGGAATGTGTCAATGGAAAAAAAAATACACACACATGCTGTTGCTGAGAACCAATAAACAGTGCCTCTGTTCATCAGTTTGTTAGTTGGCATCAAGGGTTTCACATCAGAAAGGCACAGCTGCTTACTTTGAAGACCAGAACAGAAATCTTTATCAGGAGCAGAACTACACAACATACGGTTATTAGTAAATTCACTGTGTGAATCTGGTTTTTTGTTGTTGTTGTTTGGTTTTTTTAATTTACTGGAGGTTGAGCTCATTAAAGGACAGATTGGTCATCTCATTTAAGGTTGGATCTTTGGGTACTTCTTGTGAGTTAATGTTTGCTGTTGCTGGGTACACTTCTGAAACCTGACTGATGTTGCGAGTGGTACTCGTGCGTGTTTTGGCGTGCATGTGTATTAAGCATGTGTATAGTGTGTGAATGGAATAGAATAAATTTTAATGTCATGAAACCCTAAGGTTTATAGGACACAAGAATGTGGGTAGGTAAATAAATAAATAGATATTAATTCATGTCAAAGGTTGGAATAGCATTCTCTGTGTTTGCTGAAGCTGGGTATAAAGTTGTGTTGTATTTAATAAAGTTTATTCTTGATAATGTTTAAATACACAGTGTTTGAGTACACACAATTCATTTACTTAAAGAAGTTATAGTATACTTGCCCACACATTCACGTTTGCATGTACACACACACACACACACACACACATGCTCACACACAGACGAGCACATGCGCACGCGCGCGCGCACACACACACACACAAACACAAACACACTCACTCACACACACACACATGCACACGTACGCGTGAGTGCACACACACAATTGCTGGGTTCCCTTTTGCACTTACATATGTTACCCCCTCATGTTTTTTGTTTTTTGTTTTGTATTATTTTGCTTTAGTATTAAGCTCTGTTTTCAAATTCTTTAACTCTTCTTTCTCTGGGTGTTAGTGTACCTCTATTTTTCTGTATAGTATTTATGTACATACATACATATTTGTATTTGTATTTCTTTTTATCCCAACAGATTTCTCTGTGTGAAATTCGGGCTGCTCTCCCCAGGGAGAGCGCATCGCTACACTACAGTGCCACCCATTTTTTTTGTATTTTTTCCTGCGTGCAGTTTTATTTGTTTTTCCTATCGTAGTGGATTTTTCTACAGAATTTTGCCAGGAACAACCCTTTTGTTGCCATGGGTTCTTTTATGTGCGCTAAGTGCATGCTGCGCACGGGACCTTGGTTTATCGTCTCATCCGAATGACTAGCGTCCAGACCACCACTCAAGGTCTAGTGGAGGGGGAGAAAATATCGGCGGCTGAGCCGTGATTCGAACTAGCGCGCTCACATTCTCTCGCTTCCTAGGCGGACGCGTTACCTCTAGGGCATCACATACACTGTTAAAAATGCTTTTCTTGATGAGGGATGATTCTTTCAGATTGAGGTGTTAAAGGCAAAGATCTCCAGACTGAAGGAAGGCACGGTGCTGGTGTCGAAGGAAGACCGAGACAAGGTGGGTAGTGTTGATTTGTTTATATATTTGCAACATGTTTATGAATTGTTGTGTGTGTGTTTGTATGTGTGTGTGCATGGGTGTATATGCCCACCCCCCCCTTCCCCCATATATTTGTGAAAGTTTATATGTGTTTTTGCGTGTTTGTGTATATACACCACCCATATATTATTGTTTGTGTGTGTGTTTGTGTTAAAGTTTGTATATGTGTGTATTCGCCACCGATATATTTGCTATAGTGCATATGTATGCCACCCATGCATTTTTTATAGTTTATATGGGTTTATGGGTATGTTTGTGTATATTAACCAAGCATATTTTTGCTATAGTGTAAATCTGTTTATGTGTATACACCACTCGTATTTATAGCTGATGTAGGTTACATGTGTTTGTGTGTGTGTTTATATACACCACTCTTGTTCTGATTTATGTGTTTGTGTGTGTATTTGTGAAAATACACCACCTATATATTTGTTACAGTTTATATGTGCTGTCAGGTGGATCTTTAAACTGGATTTTGTTGAATCTTTGAGAGCGTTTCTGTTGTAATAATGACTGTGTTTTTGACTTTGAACATTTCTGTTATCAAAGTCTGATGATTTCTTGAGTTGTATTTTTGATATTGAGCATTTCTGTCTTAAAAGTCTGATAAATTCTGGAGTTGTATTTTCGATATTGAGCATTTCTGCCATAAAAGTGACGATTTTTGGAGTTGTGTTTTTGATGTTGAGCATTTCTGTTGTAAAAGTCTGCTCTTTTTTTCTCTGTGCTTCTGTTTGCCAGGTTTTGCAGAGACGGAATTTCTGTGTCAAGGAATGGAGAAAGAGAAAGAGGATGGTAAGGAAGGATGAGAGTGTTGCTTCTCAACACCAAAAAAACCCCCCAAACCCAAGCATTATTAGATAGAATTAATTCATGGCATGTATATATAATGATGATAATAATAATGATAAAGGGTACTTGTTGAGCGCTTTCCTCCCTTGAAGAGAGCTCAAAGCGCTTTATATTAAACTTTAAGCACATGCATGCGCACACAATAACTTACAAAAGGAAGAAGAAAAAATAGTGATTTGTGTGTGTATTGCAGTTTAATGCATATAGATATAGATATATCCATATATTTATATCATTCTCTCTTGGAAGAGAATCCAGTAACAGATAAATATAGGCCAGCCTAAGGGTTAACAACACAAATAGTGTGGATGGGAAGTAGAAGGGACTGTAGCGTGAAGTTTATGAGGGACAGGAATTTCCAGTGGGATCCAGGTAATTTTTAGGATGCTTGGGACAGAGCTTTGTTTTACTAAAAGAACAGGTGGAGCATGTGATTTAAACTAACAGATAAACTTGAGGAAATTATGAGAATCATTGAACAGTGGCAAAAAAGAGAGATCATTGCCTTTGGGAAAATAGTAATTATTAAAAGACTGATGCTTTCCAAACTACCTTTCTCTTCCCTAGTTTGCCACAACCCCGTCTCCAGTTTTTTTTTTTAGGGAACTGGATTGGATATTGTTGTTTCAGTTTCTCTGGGGCAGTAAGAGTAATAAGATTAAAACAACAACAACAACAACAACAACAGTTTGTTATTTCTGTGAAGAAGGCGGACATAAAATGTGTAATGTTCAAATTTTTCTGTTGGCGATTAAAATCAGCTGGCTGAGGACTAGAATCAGATTACAGCACAACTCTTATAGATATGAGACAGGCACGTGTTGTTGTTGTTTTTTGTGAAAGAAAGGGTGAATGCAAGTATTTGTTTAATTAATGATTTGGTAAATGATAATACTGAATTATTTTCCTATCAGGAATTTAGAGAAAAATATCCTGGTCCTGTATTGGTAAAGGAAACCAGGCAGTGAAATCAGTGCTTTTGGTAAGTTGACACTATCGACAGCTGTTGTAAAGTGAAATGAAGCCTATGACAGTCTTGATTGGAAAAGTAACTTTCCCACATGCTTCAAAACTTCCACAGTAATATTGTAATTTAGATGTATATTTTGGTCTCCTTGTATGTGAATGCATTGTCTGTGTGTCTGTGTCTGCCTGTGTGAATGGCATTGTAAGAATTGAGTTTTGAAAAATAACCTTCATTGCAAGGAGAAAAAAAAAAAAACGATCATAGATAATAATGGAACTGAACCTGACTTTGTTTCTGTGTTTTAGTCAAACGATATCATCAACGCAATCATGGAAGGCTACCCTAAGACAAAGAAACAGCTGATGGTGAGTTGCAGTTAGTGTGTGTGCGAATGTTCCTCCTCACTAAAAAAAAAAGTCACCTGTGCTGGTCAGGCAACAAGTGCTGCGCATCCAGAATCAGCCTCTTCGCCCATTTGAGGACACACACCGACAGATAAGCCTGCCTGCCTACTCGTCCGTCGGACCGATGGGAGACTCCATCATCATGTGCGAATGCATGCAGTGATGCTGTTTTTCAGGCTTGTGCAGGATTTCTGGTTTGAATGTTTCAAAGTCATTACAACAGAATCCAGAGAAAAAACACCACCACCACCACCTCCACTGCAAAACAATCCATAATAGCTGAAATTTGGATTTTATTTTAATTAAACATACTTTACCGTGACCTACTGGTGCCAGATTTCAGGTTTGAATGTTTCAAAATCATATCAACAATTTACATAACACATTACATCAATGTTCTGTACATACACCAGTTGACTGACAAATTACACACACACACGCACACACACACACACACGCAATGCATACATACATTTTTGATTAACATGCATATGTGCATAGCAGCTGTCCTCCACACATATGCACACATAGGCATTCACAAACACACACACATACACAGACGCACGTATGAATAGCGCTCACACACACACACACACACACACACACATAGACACATACACGATAGCATGTGCTTCTGCAGAGTTTTCAGCCAGGGTGTGTGTTTTGCAGGAGGAGATTGGTATAGAGACTGATGAAGAGCACAAGGTTCAGCCCCCACAAATCTGACGGCCACCATCTGTGTGATCAGTGACAGTGAATGGGCAGTTGACTGTGCGCCGCTGTTTTGACGTGTGAATGACTTGTGTTGCTTCTCTTCCATGCTTGAGAAGAGAAAACAGGTAACTGATAAATGTCATTCTGTTTTTGGCACTGGAAGCTTCACCCACTGACCGTTTGGGTTCATTGCAAGCTTCAGGTGTTAACTCTCTCCATACGAACGGCGAAAGAGACGATGTTAACAGCGTTTCACCCCAGTTACCATCATCAAAATATTGCAGGCGGAAGGCTCTTATACTGAAGAGGTGAATGTTGACAAAGAATACCGCAATTCTGACGACGGAAGCTAAATGTTGGGTCATTCAGGCACCCACTGGACATCCAAGGGGTCTGTGTAGAGGAGAAGAGAGGACTGGCCGTACTGAGTGAGTTGAGCTTGGGTAGTGGTATTTTTGTGTTGTACAGATTTGAATGTTGGGAATTTGGTGATGTTTCTCTTCTTTCTTTCTTTCTTTTATTTATTTTTTTGAACAGTAGTTAAACGTCCCCAGCAGGACCTCAGCCTGAATCTTCAGTATTACAAAAATCACTCACTTCCACCCATACACATGTCAGTTAAGAGGGTACAGGTTTGGGTGGTTGAATTAAGTGCAGTGTAATATATTGTTAAACAAAACCAAGAAAAGGCTGATGGTTAAACACTTAATAATATTGTTTCAGCCAGTGGCTGTATGTTGAAAGCACTGATTCTTTTTGTTTGCTTTAATATTTGTGGTTCTCATTATTATCTCAACCTCCCTCTCCCCACTCCCACACCCTTTTCCAGGTTGGTTTGTCCGTCTGTTGAAGTTCTACTGTTTTTTTGTTGTTGTTTTTTTATTTAAACCCACATACTGTATATATAAGCTGTCACTCTGCAGTCATGGTGGAGATGTGGAAAGTGGTTTTGAAGTGTGACTTTCTGACATGGTGGGAGAGAGAGAATGCAAATATTTTGGGAATGCGAATATTTCGCAAATGTGAATATTTATTATTCAGAATAGGCCACAGCCCCTGTCTGAAGGGGGTATTACATTGAATACAAACAATGTTTATAATATAAATATACAGTCTAAACAAATGTATACAAAAATAGTATAACACAAAACAGATGATAACTAAGTTGTACAAACATACAGTAGACTCAGTGCTTTGTAGATATATAAAGCCATGTTATTCAACACAGTTTTCATTTCGGGATATAAGCAAATTTAATCTGAAAAGACATGGGTTTTAATAATGCTAGGGTTCAGTCAGTTTTATCCTCGGGTCATGGGGAGTGAGGAGGGCGGAAAGAGAGACACACACACAAACACACACACACACAAATAATGTTTGAAGAAGTGTGGGTGAGGGGTGGGGTTAGCTTTATGGTATCAGGTTTGCTGCTGTTATGTGAGGGAACTGGGCTGGGTTGCAATCTGTGCAGTGCTAAGTTTGCTCAGTTAATGTTGAGAAAATTCCCAAGTCTAACACCAGTTCCATTCACTAGGAAATTCTTAACACTGAGCAAACTGGTATTGCCCTCAGAAAACTCTGAGCACAAAGCAAACTTTGTACTGTAAGGATTGCTTGTGCAACCCAATCCTGTGGTCTTCCTAGAGAATAGTTGGTGGCGGTAAGGATGGAAAATTTTTCACCTGGGTCATAGAGTGAGGACTATTTTCAGTTGATTTGAGGCAGCTTAACATGTATATATACAGCTTCTGTTTAGTGTTGACAAAGGTGCTTTTGATTTGTCTTTGGATGTTTAACTACAATGGCTGTTGTCTTTGTTTTGCCATTAGATAAATCCAAATTATGTTCCAGCGTTTGTTTGGGAGGCTTTTCTGATGCTTAAATCATCCTCCATATTGTGTTTATTTTGTAGTTTTGTGTTTTGTTTTTGCAGGTTTATTTTTAAAGAGCTGTGTGTGTGTGTGTGTGTGTGTGTGTTTGCAAGAGACAGAGAGCTAGTTTGTGCACACTTGCTCGTGTTGGTCAGCCTGTCCTTGACCTGTGATTTTTTTGTTTTTTGGCTCATTGCTGATTTCCCTTGAAGATAAGGGGGCCTATTTTAGCATGAACATTACTCTCTCCTTCCAGAAATGCTGCAACAGTGTTTCTGATGCTGATGAACAGCCGAAGAATTGAACTTTTGACATCTGCTTGGTATTTTACCAGCTGCGACTGCTCTTGAAGCTGATTAGCACTTTGTGTGCCCGTTTTCCAATATAAAATTTTGTGTACCATGTATAATTATTCATGTTTGTGTTAGGTTTGTGTGGATTTTTTTCTTCTTAATCCTCTGGTGAAAATTGGATGCGATTCACAATGTCAGAGGCGCGTCCTTAAAATACATGTGCATGAATGCGATGGTACTAGTGCTGTTTTCCCCAGGTTTATTTTTAGGTTCCGTGAGATGGATGTTGATGCTGTTTTCAGCACTGACATGGCCCTGTGCTGTTGGCTGGACAAGAAGTGACAAATATGATGATAGTGACGATGATGATGATGATGATGAAGCTTACTGTGATTCTCCACACCTTTCTCTGACTTGGGGTGTGTAAAAAAGAAGTGAAGGCCAGCGTGTGTTATAGCCCAGACAAACTTGTCCATCCGTGCGTGTGTGTGTGTGTGTGTGTGCTTGTGTGTACATGGTAAATGTAAACACTCTGAATATGTAAAAAAAACCTTGTGGTATACTGTATATATAACAAAAAAAACATTCTCCGTAAACTTTATTGTTGTAATTTTCTTAGTTACCACCGGTGGCATGAGAATGAAAATTGAAGGATGGCCCTCATGAGTCCTCAGGTCATCCCCTTCACAAAGTCGTGATGAGCAGGGAGGTCAAGGTTTTGAGGCAAAATAGAAAGGCTTGCATTTAATTTTATCTAGTTTCAGTTTCTCAAAGAGACATCACTGCGTTTGGACAAATCCATTTTCACCACACCACATCTGCTAGGCAGATGCCTGACAGCAGCATATCAGGCCTTGAGTGCATGCATATATATTTGTGTACCTATCCGAGTGGATTTCTTCTTACGTAATTTTGCCAGAGGACACTCTGCACAAGAGACCTCGGTTTATCGTCACATCCAAATGACAATTCACTCAGATTTTCCAGTCAAATTTAGAAGAAAAGGCGAGAGCAGGATTCAAACCCAGACCCTCACGGACACTTTGTTGGCAGATAAGTGTCTAAACCATTCTGCCACCTTCCTCCTTGTTAGAATGACTGGCTTTAGTGTCAGCGTGGAATTCAGTTTCAGGGTCCCATGTCAAGGCCACACAACATGGCGTATCAATAGAGAAAGTTTGTTTGCGAGGTTTTGCATCCAGTCTTCTTCAAATTTTACACTACATTTTGCATGTTTTAATTTTTGTCATCCATGATCATTACGTTACAGATTGGTCACAAAAGGTTATGGAAGTACAACTTGCCAAGATAGGGCTGTTTCTAATAGAAATATTTAGTATTTGTTAGCACACATTAATATCTTGTTTTGTTGATGCACGAATACCTGTTGGCATGTAATATTTTCATTGGATGATAGTGAAACGAGTCATGTTTAAACCTGTTCTGATTCTCTCCTGTTAGATAGCTATATCAGTGGGTGCTTTGGTTGGCTAGGGGAGGCTAAAACCTGTAACTCATTGTGTGTTTTATGCACTTTCTTTTTCACTTTGATGTCCGTGCAGTGTCATCTTTACTTTTTCACAATTCCTGTGGTGGATGAAATGGTTACTGAGTTTCCCCGAGTGCAATACTGTTGCTTCTGGTGGGTAAAGGGTGGAGATTTTTCTGATCTCTCATGCCAGTGTATGGGCAGATATGCTAGTGCTTGAACCCCCTTTGTGTGTTAATGATCCTGTAATCCACGTCAGTGGGATAGGAAAACAAGAACATGCCCTGCATGCACACCTCTGAAAATGGAGTATGACTGCCTACAGGGCAGGGTAAATAAGCAAAATGGTCATATCTGTAACATGTTACAGGTCTCTGTGTGTGGGTGCATGACTGAAACCCGACTGAATGACACAGGAAATGAATAATGAGTGCGGAAAGGCAGCTGTCAGTCAGCTCTACCCAGGTAGGCAGCCTGTAGTGCAAATGATTTCATGTTTGTAAAGTGTTCAGAGCTTGGTCTCTGGCTGAGGATAGGTGCTTTATAAGCATCCATGTCGTCGTCATCTTAACCCTATCCTGCCCCCCCCCGGCCCCCCCCCCCGTATCTTAATTTTTCACTACTTTAAAATTGCAGTTGTACCATTACACTCAAGCAAAAGTTTTGGAAAAAAAAAAGGGGGGGGGGGGAATCAAATCTTGCTCAGATACATTTTCTCCTTTGATGCAAAGACAACAGCATTTTCAAATTTGATCAACTACATTTCCTCCCCTTGCTCAAGCTGATGCACGAGGATTCAGTGTAGCTTTATTTCCAATTTTTCTGTGACTGTCATTGTATGGATCAGCTGCCTTGGTGTAATTCAGTTCACATACTATGTACAATACACTGCATATGAATTCCTGTTACATTGAAAGGTCTCATGTTCACATAACAATGAAAATAAATATTGGACAACAGAGGTCTTGGCGTGTATGCTTACATGTGAGAGTATGTGTGTACAAAGAATATCAAACTGTGGAGAAGACACAAGCATGCTACAAACATGTCGGTATACATTATTGCACCAAGTCCACATGGTTAGATACTATCAAGTGCAAGTAACACATTTATAACAATTAAAAAAAAAAAAAAAAAACGCAAGAGAAATGCATCTTGTGTGTTGATTATGAAGTCACTTTGTTCAAAATGTGCTACACTCAGTACACTGTAATTGTGACCGATTGTACGCACCCTGAACAATGTATGAACAAATCAAAAACTTCCACTGGGTTGAATGTGGATTGCACATTATGACATAACAGGACTACATTGAAAAACACAATATACACAATGCAAATCGCACATCAGGAGATGAAAATTAAATAAATGGTGAAGAAAAAAACAAACGATAATGCTGGAATGAAAAACTGGAAGACATGACATTGACTAGTGTACACACATGTATACACAACATGATAAAGAGCACATACTTTCTGAGAACATGCTTTAACTTTCGCTGTGCCTGGTGTTCAAACTCACACGGAGTACCTCCGGCGTGACCAGTCACCCATAATTTTCATACAGGATTTAGCTTACTATACCTCACCAGACATAGGTGATCAGTCACCCATGGTTCAGTTTACTATACCTCAACAGACTTTGTGGGTGATCAGTCACCCATGGTTAGGCTCACAAAACCTCACCATACTTTGTGGGTGATCTGTCACCCATGGTTCAGCTTACTATACCTCAACAGACTTTGTGGGTGATCAGTCACCCATGGTTAGGCTTACAAAACCTCACCATACTTTGTGGGTGATCTGTCACCCATGGTTCGGCTTACTATACCTCAACAGACTTTGTGGGTGATCAGTCACCCATGGTTAGGCTTACTAAACCTCACCATACTTTGTGGGTGATCAGTCACCCATGGTAAGGCTTACTAAACCTCACCATACTTTGTGGGTGATCAGTCACCCATGGTTCAGCTTACTAAACCTCACCATACTTTGTGGGTGATCAGTCACCCATGGTTCAGCTTACTAAACCTCACCATACTTTGTGGGTGATCAGTCACCCATGGTTCAGCTTACTGTACCTCAACAGACTTTGTGGGTGATCAGTCACCCATGGTTAGGCTTACTATACCTCGACAGACTTTGTGGGTAGACTTTGGTGGGGATATGCAAAAATCAAATGGAGAAAGTCATCAGTTTTCAATAAAATAGTTGCAAAACTAACTGGTTTATGAAGATTTAAATGAAAACATGGGTAATTTTTCACCCACGAGGTACAACAAAACTTAAAGTGACTGGTGTCACAAAAATACAAGTTCTGTATGCACTAAAACTATAATATGGTAAAATAACCCAGATACTCCCATATCAGTTACGCAAGCTTTGCACATTTGGAGAAAAATCTTCTAAAATCTTTGATCCCTTTCCGTACTTGTTACTATTGCCCGCCTAAGCATAAAGGGCAATAGCGGGGCTGAAAAAATGCAAATATTCATCCTGTAGAATCTGAAAACCCAAAATCCCCAAACCACCTGGTGTGATACTGAAGAGACCATCGTACCAGCAGGTGAAGGTGTACCTGCAGGTAAGTCTACATGAGGCAAGGCTAACGCAGGTATGGTGGTCTCTAGAATATCACTGCTGGAAAAAAAAAATTAAGTACAAGTACAGTAATACTCATGCATAAAAACCAAAGAACATGCCTCTGACATTGAACATTCCATCAATTATTCACCGGAGGATTAAAATTTTTGTTAACAATAACATAAACGCAACTATACATAATTAAGAAAACCATATATTTGGTTTACAAAACCAAAAATTGCCAACAGGCCCCTAACACGTCCTAGGTGCAAAAATACAACACCGTAAAAATGCCCAATATCAACTCCAGAGACACAATATTAACCCTCAAAGTGCTGGATATAATAAAACATACTTACAGAAATCATGCTTAAAACAAAGGGATAGTTTGCCTCCGCTACCTGTGCTCTGATTTGGGGCATTTGTATGCTTATCAGTAAAAATAAATAGGTAAACCTATACATTTTTGGAAAGTAGAGTGAATGAAGAATCAGATAAAAGTAAGAAAAAGGCTGTACCTTGTAAGTAGTTGGAGATATTCCACAGGATATAAACAACAAATTTTGCAAACTTGTTTTCCAAAAACGTCAACCACAATGTTTATAGGTATTTTCACATCTTTTACAGAGTCAAAATCTCAAAATTGGCATTAAACTGTGCAGAAAATGTTCTGGCTGCAGAATCATGAAATGAATATAACTGAAACAATGAAATTATAAGCACTGTATTATTTGTTTGAGACACCCACCGACGCCACGCACGCGCACATCTACAATACTTTATGCAATCACAGGCAAAAACAGAAATAAATGTTTTCTTTTAGCTCATGTTGCTTTCAAAAGCAGCAAGAATGCTTTAAATCAAAATAATTTCCAGTTTTCTAGCTTGATTTGGTCAAGAAATCGCAACAGACCCATGCCTAACCCACTTTACCACCCCTCCCCACCCCCATCACCCACCCCCCAGTTTTTGTGGCTGGAGACACAAAACTGAATGAACAACAAGCAAGCCAGCATGCCGAAGTGTCAAAATAACAAAGCCGTTTTCACTAGAATCCCTGTCAGCAAATGAATCATGACTAGTGACAAGGTCACTCATTTCCTGAGCTTTGTCAACTTCAGTGTCACTCATTGTTTACAAAAAATACGAAGATCTGGACTTATAAACTCGGTCAAAGTTTGTGCAAACACAAGCAGGGAGGCAGTAACACCAGAACGAGGCAGTTTTACGAAGGCTGCCGAGCCTAGCCGTACGATGTCGGACCTTGTGTAAACAGAGCCACGATCGTGGCCCATCGCACTTTACCGGGAAAGCCACGATCGTGGCTCATCGCGCTCTCCGGGTTAAAAGGCTTTTTTTTTTTTTTTTTTTAAATTAAAAAAAGGTGAATGGGCAGCAAGCAGGAAAGGAACAGATGACAGAAAGAGAAAAAACAAGAACAGAAGCCAGAAAAGAAGAGAGCTACAGAAAAGAGGGAATTTCAGGCACAGGATTTATAAGGCGGGAATACTATTCATATGAAAGAGCACCATGCATCTCCATAGAGTCTTATGCCTACAATACATTTAACCCTTCAACAAACAGTACTAACACTGGTGCAAGCTGTTCGAGCCATTGTCTCGACTCGTTTGCAAAGAACAGTAGAACTACGACATCTGAGGGAAGTCCACCACTGAGTTGCCTGCAACGCACCACTTTTTGGCATAACAGATTTCTCTGTGCAAAATTTCTGGGTCGCTCTCCGTGTGGATAGCATCATGCCACTGGTGCAGTGCCACCCATACATTTTTCTTCCTTTTTCTTTTGTCTCCAACTGCATTTGTTTCACTATCAAAGTAGGTTTTTCTACAGAATTTTGCCAGGGAGACCTTTTTGCTGTCCCAAGTACTTTTACATGCGCTAAACAGTTGTTCTGAAATAACATGCAAAGCATTTAAAATGATTACAGATCATGTTTGTGCATTGCATATATATAGACATTTGTTCACGTAAAACTTTTCTTTTTTTAGCTTTTTGATCAGCTATGCAGTTTCAGTGGTGCAACACCACTGTCTGAGTCCCAAACAAAAATATCCATGAACTGTTAAAATTCAGTTAGTTACTGAACCAATCTCTGGGTCTTTTTATACTTTCTCATCCAAAGATTCTCTGCTAAGGTTAAAATGAAACCGCACCTATGGTTAAAATCATCATATGGTGAAGCTGACAATAAGGGGCAACTGAGGAATGAAAATGTAAACAATGAAAAAAATAAAATAAAAAAACACACATACAAAAATAAAAACACCACCACCCCAAACCAGACAAAAGAGAAAGCCAGCCCTGCACAAAATATCTGGTGACGCTTCAACCAGATAAAATCCCCACATGCAAGCACCACCGTCCCTCCAGTCAACCCTTCAAGGTCTTTGGTAACAAGATGCATCAACTGTCTATGCAAGTCTCCCCAAACCTTCAAGCAAGATGAGGGACAGCATGACAAAACAAAAACCTGAGTGCAGAACTAAACAAAAGAAAACCAAATATATAAATGTTTCAGAAAGAATTAAGTGAACAGTACAAGGCTGAAATATATATGACTTGTCTTCAAATGAATAACCTTGAATTCCAGAGGAAATGGTTCCCAAATACAGGTATCTTTGAAACAGGAATCTCATTAATGATGGACAGCAATCCTGTAGGAGGGTTTGGAATAAGCAGTTATTTCATTAGATATCAAGATGGTATTCTATTTTGAAAGTAATGATGATCACTGACTGAAAATCCAGCATATTCTGTGCAGGTATACCCCGGAGTTATTGATTATTTATCAATTCAATTATTGACTTATTTATTAGTGCAGATCCTTTTGAATGGGTCCACAGTCTTTAAGGAGCATTTATTATTTGTATGACTGTGTCTTTTTTTTTTCTATTCACTTATTTGCTTTTTGTTGGTTTGTTTTTCTTCCATATATGTTAATAAACAGAAATATAAAAACAAAAACAAAAACAACAAAAAATCCCCAAGTTAACACTTTCCTTTAAGAGTTTTTTTGTTGCTGTTGTTGCTTTCAGGTCAGCCCACCAGCCAGGGCCATATCACTGTTAATGAATTTGTATCCCTACAGGAAAACGCAAGAGAAATATGCGAGAATGGGAAAAGCATGGGAAGAAATCCCTCCTCTTCAAAATTCTCACGATCATGCACACACTCTGACTATCCTTGTACGCCTGTTGCTTCTGTATGTGCGTGCGTGCGTGCGTGCATATGTGCGTATGTGTGTTGTTGAATAAAATAACAAAAAACATAACAAAAAACATTTGCATCAGCAGATGGATTAAAATGGAAATTAAAATTACCAACAATAAAAATGTTATGAAAAACAATACAAAAATGTGTTCCTGGGGTGTTACAACACCCACCCACCCACCCCCACCCAAAAAAACAACAACAAAAACCACAACCACACACACATACAAAGAGTGATGACCAGAATCAAAAGCTTCAGTCTGATGCTAGGAGCAACTGCTTACAAATTGTTTCCCTTCAACCTTTTTGGCCAAGAAACCCAGACGGTTATGTCCAGGAGCTATAGTCTGCCTTTGTATGCGTGAGTAACAATGCAGATCTGATTAGATAGAGTGTGCAGCATTAGAGTGACACTCTGAAGGAAGTGTACGGCCCCCTGAAATTAATAAGGTAAAGGAGTTCCTGAGACCCCCCAAGATGGGCAGAAAGGCACGGAAATAGTCACACACAACCACCAGCTGTTTCACATGTACTGAATTTCAGTGGAACACCTGCACACAAATCAGTCTGACATTTGCACATAGTATGTGTCCAAATCACTGTTATCCATGCAACAGAAATGCACAGGTGATACATGCAGCGTGTAGCTATGCAACAGAATAATGCTGTCATCATATGTGCTTCAGAATTTTGACATAGATATGTATGTATAAAACCCATCCTGAGGGCTAAAAGACCCGTAGTGTTTCCAGCAGTTCTCACTCATAAAACTCATCCAATCAGTTACATTTTCTGTAGTTCTCACTCATATAACTCATCCAATCAGTTACATTTTCTGTAATTCTCACTCATCAAACTCATCCAACCAGTAGCCTCTCCTGCAGCTCTCACTGAACAAACTCCTCCAATCAGAAGTAGCCTTTAACTACAAAATAAACAAACAAAAAAAAACAAATGTTCAACCAGTAGCATTTTCAGTAGTTCTCACTCAAAGTCATCCAACCAGCAATTCTCACTCTTCAAACTCACCACCCAACCAGTAGTTCTCACTCAACAAAACTCATCAAACCAGTTACATAACCATTACTTCTCACTCAAATAAAAACCGACCCAACCAGAAAAAGCGTTTCCAACACAACAGAAGAGCAGAACTCCTCCAGCCAGAGAGGGAAACAGTGCAGCAGCAGAAAACTGTCAAGCTGTCTGCTAGGAGACCAGTGACTGCGGGGACGGCGGGTGGTCGGCGTGGTGACACAGGTAAGCGGTGAAGTCAGCCATGCGGTGGAACTTGTGCTGCAGGGTGGCCCCTCGGTCCTTCATGGCGTTCTGTAGCTCCAGGCTCCGGCGGTAAGTCTCCTTCAGCGCCGGCAGCTCCTCCATCTTCTTGCTCCTGCACACAGTGACAGTCTCAGCTTCAAGGGTCAAGGAGGAGGTGTCAAAGGAGGTTGGTGGCAGAATGGTCAAGACGTTCATCATCTGCCAATACGGAGACTCCATGAGGGTCTGGGTTCGAATCCCGCTCTCACCCATTTCTCCGAAGTTTGACTGAACATATAGTCATTCTGATGAGACGATAAACTGGCTGCAGCACGCACTTGGCACATTGAAAAAGAACCTATGGCAACGAGAGTGTTGTCCTCTGGCAAAATGCTGTAGAAACCCACTCTGAAAGGCACACAAACATATAAACATGCACTCAAGGCCTGACTAAGCACACTGAGTTATGCTGCTGGTCAGGCATCAGTTTAGCAGATGTAGTGTAGCATAACATGGATTTGTCCGAATGCATAGACGCCTCCTTGAGAAAACTGCCAATCTAGAGCAGTTCCTTGGAATGATAGCTGCACTTCGGCAAGTCTGCCACTACCTACTGACACTGAAACTGTCCAGCAGCACAAGGCAGTCGCTGTACTCACTTGGTGGCCCTCTTCAGCAGCTGCTGGCATGCCGACAGCACAGGCTTCAGCAGGTACTCCAGCAGCACCTGTGGACTCTCAGCGTCACCAGGCAAGGTGTCCAGGGTGCCCACGTCCCCACATGCCTGCACTTCCTGCAGTGACTGGTGGCACTCCGTGAACAGTCCCAGGATCACGTCCGGCATCTCCGCCACGTCCTTGTCTGAAACACCACACCCACCCCTGTCCTGTCTGGCTGTGTTTACTGTGGACCTGTTATTTATGTATAGCAGCCCAGTGGTTAAAGCAATGGACTATCAATCTGAAGATCTCAGGGTTCGAATCTCACTGCACCTTGTGGGTAAATGGTGGAGATTTTTCCAATCTCCCAGGTCAATAGATGTGCAGACTTTTCTAGCACCTGAACCCCCTTTGTGTGTATAAGCATGCAGAAGATCAAATATGCATGTTAAAGATCCTGTAATCCATGTCAGCGTTATGGAAACAAGAACATATCTGGCATGCAACCCCCTGAAAATGAAGTATGACTGCCAACATGGCTGGGGTAAAAATGGTCACATAAACTTGTAAAAGCCCACTTGTGTATATATACCGTAAGTGAATGTGGAAGTCACAGCCCACGAACCAAAAAGAAGAAGAAGAAGAAGAAGACAATACAGGTAACAGACTGGTGCTCACATCTCCAAAGCAGGGAACTCTTGGAATTATTCATACCTAAGTATATAAGAATACATGCATCAAGTACAATACACCACACACAAACAGGCACAGACACACACAGACACACACACAGACACACACACACAGACACAGACACACATACACACACACAAACACACACAGACACACACAAACAGACACACACAGACACACACACACAGACACACACAGACACACACAAACACACACACGCACGTCCAACAGAAGTTCAAGAAGCACATTAGTCAATACAGAAATCAGAATGTATGAGGCATGATTTGAGAGACACTTTAAACTGTTCTGGGGTATCCACGTCAGAGACTGAGGAGGGCAGTTTCTTTCACACCACTGGGCCATGATAGAAGAAAAAGCGCTGACCTTGGGGCTTTCTGTTGCTTTGAAGAACTATCAGTACCCAAGAATCAGCAGTTAAGTGTAAAGATCTTGAAGACCTCATACTATACCCCACTGTGTTGCTTGCATTGTCAAATTGTGTCGTCTGCAGGTCAATGTAATTCAATATAGTGTATATAGTGATCCCACTCACTCTCTCTCTCTAAATCATGTTAACTGTGTTTATACAGACTCCTCACCACCCATAGTGACGAAAGCCACTACGGCCGATAACCTCCCGAAGTAGGTAACCTCCCCTTTGTCCCGCTGGCTAGCGCCCTCTTTTGCCAGCAATATGCCATCACCAGCGCAGCAAGCAGGGAGAACAGGAAGCGGGGAGGACGGGAGGGTCTTAAATTTGGGTCACGGTAAGTATGTTATTCAAACGTAATTTTAGATAGAAAATATCCTTTTAATTACACATACTTAACCGTAACCCAACTAGTGCAGAATAGCGCGACAAGGTGGAGGGCTCGCCTGTTCTACTGTCTGTGTGCTGCGATGGCCTGCTGTGCAACTACCACAGAAGCGATGCCTCTTGACCCATCAACCCGCAAGCGTGCGACGTCTCTCAGGTAGAAGTCAATGAAGGAGGCAGGGTTTTTCCAGTAGGCAGCATCCATGTCTTGCAGCCATGTTGAGTGCGCTAAGGCAAGAGAAGAGGACCATGCTCTGACTTCATGTGCTCTGGCTGAGGAGGCATCAAGTCTCAATCCTTCTGTTCTATTGCCAGTGCGCTGCAATAGCCTGTTGTGTGACCACTGCAGAGGCAACGCCTCTTGAGTCATCATCCCTAAAGCGATAGATGTCCCTCAAGTGGAATTCGATGAAGGTAGAGTGTACTGTGTCACCTAAGGATATTGGTGCAGGCAAAGAAGACTGAGCTCCGCACTGTATTTTGGGAGGGTCTGTGGACCACAGCTGTGCTGATAAATGTAGCGCAAAGAAAATCTGGTCGGTGTGTTGAATCCACACTGTACTGAGAGCCCTTCGAATCAAAGGAAGGGAAGAAAACACTTACCCTATAGGGTTGTCTCACTTGAGCGCAGTTGAGCGTCAATGCAAGGAGGTGCACATGTGGTTTGATCTGATGATTCCACATCGGTTGTGAGCCGATAGTGGAAGTGATATATGTGTTTAGAGGAAACTGTGGCACGAGACAGAGGTAGGCCACCATGTTGGGCTTGCCTTAGGCATGACAGCCAGGTCTGTAGAGCTCCTCCATGAGAGCTGACAGGTGATAGGCGCTCCCCCCGCCACTTTTCTGTCGTTGCCAAAAAAGACAGCACTGGCATGTTGCATATGCACAGAAGGGCAGACATTTGGCAACAACAGACTTGAGGTCCCTGGTGTCCCTGGGACAGGGCTGTGTAATTGCCCAGGTAGGTACCATCACAAAGGGGCATACGGAAGGCTTGGTGGCTTCTCTACCTGAGTGTGGCATGTTGAAGCAACCTGCAGAAAGTTGTCGGCAGTCACTGGCTGGGTTGGATCAGGCTGTGGGAGTGCACTTCATGTGCCCACAGGTCACTGAATCTCATTCTGTGGTGGAATTCCTAATGGAAGAGGGTTTCCATGGGGAAAATTTTTGCTGAAGGTTCTTTAGTGAGAAAGGGGACCGGATCCATGACAGGCCTCTGGCTGTGTGTGGTGCGCACTAAGTCTGGGATGGAGCAGGACAGGGGCGGGGGCAGGGAGGAAAGTGGCTCTAGATGTGTTGTACTTGCCATTTACATCAAATCACTGATCTGACATACGTTTTCAGTATGGCCAACAGTAAATTGAGAGCTGTATTATCAGCGGTTTCTGAATTGCAAAGTGCCAGTATGTAGACACAGAGAGATCTGGGCATGTGAACAGAATGACGCAATTGCAAGTGTGTCTATATTGCTATGTAGGGAATCTTAATGAATAGATGTCAATGAAAAGAGATAGAAATAAAATTGTACATGTTAATATGAAAGTCGTATGAACCTATCCCGTAAGCGCACACATGTGTATACCGAGGGATAAGTATACATCTATAAGTGTAAACAGAAATGTGTATAAATGTAGCAAGATATTGTATCTCTCTCTCTCTCTCTCTCTCTCTATATATATATATATATATTATAAATACACAATATTTTTTATTAAAAAAAATATATATTATTTATTTTATTTTATTTTTTTTGGATAATAAATCACAAAAGAACAGATGGGGAAATACTGTGATTTATTTCCTGTTATTGTGTATAACCAGAAGACAATGGTAATAGGGATGGTTGCCTGCAGAGGACTGTGTGCAAGTGTGGGGGGATGAAGAATCCGAAAGTTCAGTGGCCAATAGCCTGAGAAACAGCAAGAAAGGTGCAGTTGCTATGTAAAGTTGTGTAAAGTCCATGAATGGGCATCAGGACCCAATGAGAAACTGAAAAAACATCGTTGGTGTACAGCACGGGGGGCAGGAGTGACATGCTGTGTCGGCAAAAGTAACTACAGCGTCAACTGCCAAGGTTACAAATGTGGAGTTGCCTTCCTTGGCACCAATAATCATCGCAAGGGATGGTGTCTTTAGAGCACATATCCCCTGGTGCGACGTGTCCTCGCTGTAGAGGGAGGAGTGTTATGCTGCGTGTGAGAGTCCGTGGTTCGATGCCACCGTAACCGACACAGGTGAAAACGGCTGCAAGGGGAATAATTATAATGTCCCTTAGTGCCGTGGGCATCCCAACCCTAATCGGTCGCCATCGGATGTGAGACGGTCAGGGCATGTGGCATGACAGCGCCGTAATCCAGTGTTATGGGCGTCGTGGACGAGGGGGTGACAAGTCCGTCGGCTTGCCGTGGGATGTGCATCCCCCAGTAGCTGAACGGCGGTCCAACCTCGCGAATAGCTCCTGCGAGAGGACCGACGTTCAGCTGTTGTGTGTTGACGGATAAAGGGATAGACAAGATTGGCCCGAGCACTGCCGAGAGGCAGGATCGAGTTATCAAGAGGCACTCTGACGTGGAAGTGCTGATATTAGTCTGGGTAACAGCAGAGTTAGGCGATGGGGCAGGAGAATCCAGCACTGCCGAAGTTCAATGGGCCGTGCACCTACCTGCTCTGTGGGTGAGGGGTGGTGCAGGCGCAAGGTGTGGCACCGGGAAGCAGAGTGGTGCATAATTGCTGCAGCAAGTTAGCAATGAGTTGAGCAGCTTGCTGAGATGCCATTAGTGGATGGGAAACAGCAGCAATCGGCAGTGTGGCAGATGGGGTCATCACCGCATAGTTTGGTGGGACTGTGCACACACCCGCACTGTAGGCGAGGAGCAGTGCAAGTACAAGGGAAGTAACTGCGGCGGTCACCGGCAAGGGTGCCGAAGCAGGGGTTGCCTCCCTTGGATCGGGCGCCCCGGACAAGGAGAGGGGTGCATGCGTATGGGCGAGCGTGTCCCCTAGTGGTCCACCTTCCTCCCTACACCAGGGGAGGGCATCCCTATGCGCCTCGGTCGCCACTGGATCTGAGACGGTCGAGGCATGCCGTGTGGGGGGGTCGTGTGATCCGATGTCACGGCTGCCACCACGGACGCATCACACATAGGGCCCAGTCTAGCATGCGAATATGCCTTCCTGCATCTGTCAGTCTGAATGCCAGAGAAGAAAGAGAAAGAACCTGAGTAACCATCACACAGAAGAAAGAAAGAAAGAAGTTTGAAAAAAAAAAAAAAAAATCTACCCAAACCCGTTACCTGAACAGTGGTGGAAGTAGAAGGCGATCCTTTTACACTGCACCTGCAGCATCTTGTAGTGCATCCTGGCCTGCAGGAACAGCTCCACGGCCCGCCTGTAGCAGCCGTCCGCTTGGGAGAACACCTTGTTCGCTCTACCCTGGGTGAGCTGAAACACACACACACACACACACACAGCTAGAGACTTACGTGCTCACATGATGTATAGAGAGCGTCACATGATCTGTGCTCTTGAAGCTGATTGGCTCTTTGAAATTTTGAGCAACACAGGTGATTGAAAGAGGCAGAAAAAGCAAAACAGCAGGCTTCTTTTTTAGATTTTTTGCTTTTTTGTGTGTGTGCTGACGATGGCGCTTTATCGACCTGAATTTGGTTGCAGCAATGGAGGTTACAAACTGAAGAAATGGAGGACAGCACATGTTTGCTGCTTTTGTCTATGTCGATTGCCTTTGGCATTGCTTGGATTTTTAGTAAAAGTTAGATGTGAATGCACAAGATCCAAGATGGCCATGAAACTCTCCACAGGTCTAATTATCTTTTTTTCTTCTTCTTTTTTTTTTTGCAGCCCCATCATCCGCATCATTTCAGTCGCATTGCCCTCACACCACTCATTCAAATTTCCCCATACATAGTCCACACTTGGGCTCGTCTGTCACAGTCCCAGTGTCAGTGATCAGCAGAGAACTATTGAGGTAAGGTCACCAGGAGGCCACACTCAAGAGGAGACCCTGCACTGCTGCCGAGTCATTTTGGTGGTGTTCAGTAGTGCCTGTTCCAATTTAACGTACTTAGGGCACCACCTACTAAGTCCCCAACTGATGACAATAATGGCTTAGTTGTAGAGCTAAGTAAAGATTTCCCCTATAATAATATATATATTTTTTTTTTATATAGCGCTATAATACAAGCATAAGCAAGCTCTAAGTGCTTTACAATCCAGTACTTAAAGTGAAACAAGAAAGCATATAAAAAGTAGTAGAAACATAAAACAGAATCATTAATATTATAAAAACACAATGCATACAACTCACAAAGTAATATACTCTCAATACTACAACTGTTATACTCCAACACTGACACACACACTGACACACACATGATTAAATGGCTGAGATAACAGCAATTTTCACTTAAAATACATACGTGTAAAAAGGAGCATAATTGTAATCTGCATACCATAGATTTTGTAAAAATTGTAAAATAAAGTTTTGGATAGAAAAGGTAAAAGGGGTAAAGGGGTCATTTTCCCTTTCGAACCACACCACTACCATCCATCTACCCACCCCCATTCTCTCTACTCACCCATCACACACACTCACATTGCCATGGGCCTGGGACAACAGCACTATTTCAGTTATGACAAGTATTTTTTTTAAAGAGATAAGTTTTAAGATTTGCTTTAGAGGTAGATAGATGAGTTGTTTGTCTGAAAGCAATAGGTAGAGAGCTTCAAGCTGTTGGGCTGAAGACGGAAAATGACCTCTTTCCACAGAGTTAAGGAAGTATTGGGGAACAGTTAGCTCGGAGGAATCAAGAGATCTCAACGTTCTGTTTGGCAAGTAAAGTGAAGCCTGCAACCAGATCCCTCCAATGACAGTCCCAGATGAATCTGCTGACAGCAAAGACCTTGACAGAACTCGCCCCAAGCATGGAAGTGGAAGGGGGATTGAAACTGAGGTCATGATGAGAGCAGGGCATGAAAGGCCACAGAACTTGGGACAACTTCTTTTCATACATCAATGACGGTTGATGATGCTGCTGCTGCTTCTGCTGCTATTATTTCCATTTTAGGTTTGATACTACCTGACAAGGGTGTATTCTACGCTTGGTATGTCAATTGATTAATAATAACAAAAATGAATGGCATTTGAATAGTGCTTGCGATCGCCAATTCATATACAGCCACACCCAAAAATGACATAACGCATTTGACCATACACACACACACACCCAGGAGCAGAACAGTTCAAATTAACAGTGGAGAGAAAAAGAAAAATCAGAAAAACACCTCACAGATGAGCGCATTGTACTGTATAGTATAGGACTGAATTGTATTGTATTGTATTGTATTGTATTGTATTGTATTTGTATTGTATTGTATTGCATCGCACTGTATCTCACCTGCAAGCAGTAGGAGGCAACGTGCATTTCGGCCAGGTTGTAGTCAAGTGACGCCAGGCGGTCCTTGCAGCAGAACCACAGTGACTCCCCAACCTCTGCCTCGATCTTCTGGCACTGCTTCATCCCCTTGCGGTACATCTCACCCACCTCTGTCAGCACCTGAACTCACACACACACGCACACACACACACACACACACACCACATACTCACACACACACACGCACACACACACACACTCACACACCACATACTCACACACACACACACACACACACACTCACACACCACATACTCACACACACACACGCACACACACACACACTCACACACCACATACTCACACACACGCACACACACATGCATGCACGCGCGCGCACACACACACATGCACGCATGCACACACAGAGAAATGATTATCAAAAACAAAGAACTGCCTATTTGATATTGATCCTGCTCACAAACACAAACAAATTCTTTGTCAGCACTCATGATTTGAATACTGAACAAGGAAGATTTACAAACATTCTGAATGCTCACAATCTGAATATTGAACAAGGAAGATTTACAAACATTCTGAGAAAAGAAAAACGATTATGTAATGTGTGTGAAACTGTTGATGAAAAATTCTATTTCCTTTGACACACGTATTTCGTTTCATAACTTGTGAAACAATCTTATGATGATTGTACTCCACTAATCAAACGCAATCAAATGAAAGATACAGGACATTAATCTGAAACCAAGTGACAGTCAGCTGCGATGGTTCTTAAAAACAACAACAAAAAACACTTGCCACATGTGTTATCTGAGCACTGCATGCAGCCCAGACAACCTTGAGAAACCAAAACTGAAGCTGTCGTTCAGTGCCTGTGGCAACGATCCTCACCTTGTGTTTGTCCATGGCGGGCGGGGGGTTGTGCTGCAGGTGGAAGCCGAAGCCCAGGTAGGTGGAGGAGAAGTCCCACAGGATGTTGTTCCTCAGCTGGGTCTGCCCATGCTCCACACGCTGCAGGGCGCTCCGGAAATGATCACATGCCTGAAAGTGATGCCGCATAATGGGAACATTGTGTGTGTGTGTGTGTGTGTGTGTGTGTGTGTGTGTGTCTGTCTGTCCGAGTGTGTGTGTGTGTGTGTGTGTGTGTGTGTCTCTGTGTATATCTGTCTGTGTGTATACAGGCATACATGCAAGCGTGCATGTGTCTGTGTGTGTGCGTGCGTGTGTGCGTGCATGCATGCATGCGTCTGTGTATGTTTAAGAATTTCAAGAAAGAAATGGTTCCATAACAAGAAACTTACCGTAACATATTTCACATCAAACACACTGCTAATGATTGTCAAGTATCAAACTGCTACATAATGAACTGTGAACTTGTTTTCATTTCTTTTTAGTATGCTTGTATTTTGTTATAGTATTTTTTGTTTAGTTTTGTTTGAATAAGTGTACAAGTTTTGCTTTGTTTTGCAGCGATGCACTCTCCCTGAGGAGAGCAGTCTGAATTTAACACAGAGAAATGTGTTGTGACAAAATGTAATGCAATACACTACTCATTTCTTCCATGTGACAATAGACAGACCACCACTCACTGCCCTTTCTCCCAAGTTTGACACAAAAATCAAAATGAGCATTAATTCGGCTGAGATGATAAACTGAGGTTCTGTGTGCAGCACACGCTCACTGCACTGAAAAAGAACCCATGGACAACTTGAGTGTTGTCCTTCGG
Organism: Babylonia areolata; assembly: GCF_041734735.1. NCBI lineage: Eukaryota > Metazoa > Mollusca > Gastropoda > Neogastropoda > Buccinidae > Babylonia > Babylonia areolata. The sequence continues at coordinate 17,978,462 of NC_134894.1, read as the reverse complement.
CAAAATTCTGTGGAAGAAAATCACATTCAAGGCCTGAATGAGTGCGCTGGGTTATGCTGCTGGCCAACTATCTGCCTAGCAGATGTGGTGTAGCGTAAATGGGTTTGTCTGAACACAGTGACGCCTCCTTGAGGAACTGATGCTGAAACTCACATCTTCTATGTGCCGTCTCATGGCACGAATGACGTCCTCCTGTTCGTCCTTCACATTTTTGTAGGCGTGGAAGGCAATCCTGTGTAGTCTGGTGATGTTGAGCATGACGATCGTCTCGTTCTTGCTGTCCTTCACCTTGTGGAAGCACTGCAATCCTTGGCCAAAGTGGTTCAAACTGCTTGTCCATGCACTCTCCAGGTCACCAAATGCGGCACCTGTGTTTAAAAAAAAAAAAAAAAAAAAAAAAAAAATCTAAATCGTTATAATTGGAAAAAAATAATTACAATAAAAAGAAGAAGAAAAACAAGACATGTGCAATGAAATCCTGAACTTGTGCTCTAAGCAGTATTCTGCTATCAGCGTATTATCTCATTGCGTAGCTGCCATATAGGGTCAATATATGATATGATGAATGGTATGGATTTTTATATACCGCTTGTCCTCAGTCGGAAACCAAGTTGTGAGCACTTTACAAACACAGAGTCATTTGCATTTGATAGTCTGTCATATCTGACCATGACCATCAGAACAGCACAGGAATGTATGAAAGAGTTGTTTGTGGACACTTGCTGAAATGTGTAGCTGATCGCATAGATCCTTTGCAATTTGCATACAGGGCTAAACGAGGTGTTGATGATGCAACAATTACTTTAATTTATATTATCACATGTCATTTGGACAAATCTGGAACATATATTAGGGTACTTTTTATAGATCTGTCCGCTGCTTTTAATACTATTCAATATCATATTTTAATCAGGAAACTTGTAGACCTAGATGTAACAGATGACCTTATTTTATGGATAAGACAGTTTTTATGTGATCGGCACAGCGTGTTGGTCTGAATGTCAGTTCTCCTGGCCAGCCCATAATGTCTGAAAATATTACTGTGAATACTGGAGTTCCCCAGGGTTGTGTTTTATCCCCTTTGCTTTTCTCCCTCTACATTAATGACATCAGGTGCTCAGACCTTTTTCTCAATCTTGTAAAATATGCTGACGACATGGCATTAGTAGGTCTTTTAAAAGATGACTTTTCAATTTCACAGTATTTTTTCTAGAAATTAGTGTCATAAACTCTTTTCTAAAGGATAACTTTCTGCAACTTAACGTGGAGAAAACAAAAGAACTTGTTTTAGGCAGTGAAAGGGATACAAACACACAAAATCCAGTTATTATAGATCAGAAACATGTGGAAATAGTGGACAGTTTTAAATATCTACTAGGGACTATAGTTGACCACAATCTCACATTCAATGAACATGTCGATGCCACTGCCAAGAAAGCGCACCAGAAACTCTTTTTACTGCGAAAATTAAGAAGTTTTAATGTTAATCCACACATACTTAGGCTGGTGTACAGAAGCCTGATAGAAAGTGTCATGGCTTTCAGCACTGTCGCCTGGTTTGGTAATTTGACTGTCAAATTAAAGACAAAATTAGGACGAGTTGTAAACCTGGCCAGCAAAATTGTAACCAGGCCCCAGCAACAAATGAACACCCTGTACCAATCCGCTCTTTGCAGAAAAGCACACCAAATTTTTTAATGATTCCACTCATCCACTTAACTCTGTCTTTCAGAAACTTCCTTCTGGCAGACGAAGTAAAATCCCTCTTGCAAAGAAGAATGTGTACAGAAAGTCATTTGCCCCCTCTGCTGTTGCTGTGATAATGATTTGCTCAAATAATGTTTTTATTACTTTGCCTGTGATTTGTTTTTTGGTTTTTTGTTCTGATAACAATAGTCTTTTACTCCGTATGTATGCATACAACTGTGATTTCATATCTTAAAGTTAAATTTATCTTAATTTTCTTTTCTTATGACGATTAATGTCTGCATAGCTGTAAGGGAAGTGTGTATGGGTTATTTGTCTATTTTCATTTCATTTGTGTCTTAAATTGTTATGATCTTCTTAATGAATATTTTCCTTTTATAAAACAAGAATGTTTCACTTTATGTTAAAATGTTTTTGTTGAAGCAGACAATAAAGTATTTTGAATTGAACTGAACTGAATTGGAAGCAACTGGTATTCCGACTATCTGGGCTGGAATCTTTTGATTACAGAGGAGAGTGTCTTGATCAAGTTTAGGACAGCTGGTGCTGGGATGGTCTCCAAAGGCCAGCTAGCCCCCAATCCTGCAGTATTAAGAGCCAGTGCAATCTTGCAACCTAGTTTTTAACAGTCATAGTCCTTCAATAAAGAAATAAGCTGTCAATGAATTCCCATTGCAGTGGAGAAAGCCATTGATCATATGGTTATCACTCTGCTGCTGTCCCATCTGTAATACATAAGCATAAATATGTGTTCGCTTTGCGGGAAGGGGGAAGGGGGGGGGGGGAGGCTGCTGCTGCTGCTTCACTTTTCATGAGTGGCCTTCCAGTTATCTGAGACATCTTGCATATTTCACAATGTTTCATCACATCAATGTAATATTAATTATGATGCTATTGAAATCCACTTTGGTTAAAAACAAAAGAGAAGAAGAAAAAGAAGCAGAAGCAGCAGCAACAGCAGAAGAAGAAGAAGAGGAAGAAGAAAGAAGGAGGAAGAAAGAAGAACGAAGACAAAGAAGAAGAAGAACAACAACAACAACAACGACAACAAGCAGAAGCAGCAGCAGCAGCAGAAACAGAAAAAACAGAAAGGAAAAAAAAACTGAAAAAAAAGCAGAAGTAGAAGAAGAAGTAAAGCAAAAACAAAAATCCAAAGAAGAAGCAGCAGATTAAAAAGAAGAAGAAGAGAAAGTAGAAGTAGAAGAAGAAAAAGAAGAAGAAGAAGAACACGAAAGAAGAACAAAAAAGAGGCACAACACCACCACCACCACCAGCAAACAGATGAAGCCGACGAAGAGCTCACCGTCCTTCAACAAGGTCTCAGCCTGCGTCATGGAGATCTTGCCAAGCTCGTTGCAGAGGGCACCCATCTTCTTGGTGACGTCGCCCATGAGGTCGCGGACAGTGGAGGTCTGTGACTGGCGGCGCGCTGTGTCTCTCAGGGCCTCCAGGCAGCGCAGGGCCAGACCCAGGTTCTCACGCCGGTTCGTCGTCCACTTGTACACCCACCCCAGCTCTGCAACACAACACAAAGACAACATAAAAACAAGAGAGGCAAGGCCTTCAAGACTCACTTGTGATACACTTAAAAAAAAAAAAATCTAATTGTTAAAATGTGTTCTGTATTTGTTATTATAAAGCTTCGTGTTAAAAAAAAGAAAAAAGAAAAAAAAAGTCCTAACCAGGTTCGAATTAAGTCCCCTAGCATTAATTACAGAGTAATTTCCCTTATTTACTACCTGCACCAAAACGTTTGCAAAATAATAAAACTTCCATGCTTAGCAAAAGAAGTTCCTGTTTGAACAAAAAACGATAATGACTGCTCTTGTTGTTGGGTCAGAATATCAGATCAAAGTGCCAAGTTTAGAGAATACAAAAAATATAAATATAACAGTAAATGCAGTTTGCATATAATTAGGCTTCCTTTTTTATTTTTTTGTGCCCATCCCAGAGGTGTAATATTGTTTTAAACAACATGACTGGAAAGAACTGAATTTTTCCTATTTTTATGCCTAATTTGGTGTCAACTGACAAAGTATTTGCAGAGAAAATGTCAATGTTAAAGTTTACCACGGACACAAAGACACACACACAGACAACCAAACACCGGGTTAAAACATAGACTCACTTTGTTTACACAAGTGAGTCAATGACATGCTTCTGATGTGTCAGAAAGAATGTGTGTATTCTAAACCCCAACAACGAAAAAAGGGAAACACGCACAGTATATGCATCACACAAAAAAGTAAGTATCATGATTTTCGGCAGTACATCAACTTGTAGACCTACCCCAGCTCTTTCACACAACACAAAGACGCGACAGCATCAAAATGACATGCTTCTGACGTATCAGAAAGAATTGTGTATTCTGAAACCCCCGACAACAAAAAAGAGAAACACACATATATATACATCAAATACACAGTCACACACATACATTCCACAAAAAAGTAAATGTAATAGAGATAAAGTGAGAGGGGGTGGAGGGGGGGGAGTGTGAATGTGTGGGTGTGGGTGTGTGGGTGATTCTATGTGTGTGTGTGTGTGCATGTACGTGTGTATGTGTGTGTCAAAGTCTTATTTTCTGATAGTACATAGAATGACAACAGCTGCATCTTTTAATTTTTTTTTTATATCCAGCCATCTATTACAATGAAAAGAGAAGAAAGATCTGAAAAAAGCGTTGAAATACAGTGCAGGCATGCATGTGTAAGTGTGTGTGCGTGTGTGCTTATACAAGAACTAACATGTCCCTATGAATGTTTTCTCTGTGTGTATTGAATGTGCGCATGTGCATGTGTGTCTATGCGTGTCTGTGTGTGTGTGTGTCAGTGTGTATGAGTAAAGTGTATGCAAAGAGTGTATGTGTGTGTGTGTGTGTGTGTGTGTGTGTTTGTGTCTATGTGTGTGTGTGTGTGTGTGCAGCACAGTACCTGGCTCAGGCAGCACGCTCTGCGCACTGTCCAGAATGAAGGCGTCCTCCTCGCTCATGTCGTCGTAGCCCCTCTGCTGCTCCTCACAGCCGCCCCCCGTGGCCAGCAGGTGGCGCACCTCTGATGTCGTCTTCAGGATCAGCATCAGCAGCATCTGGTCCGCCTCCTTCGACGGCTTCAGGCACGCCATGGACTCTTGACACCACAACACGTCACAACATGTCATTCTTCAGGCACACCGCTCACGAGACACCACAACACACCATGTAATAGCATTTATTTTTGTGGCACTTTGAATGAATGTGTGGTTGAGATTGCGCGTGCATGTTGTTGCTTGTGATGCTAGGGGAAGCAATTGCGTGTTAGTGCTTGTGATGCTAGGGGAAGCAATTGCGTGTTTCTTATGAATATGATTTTATTGTGATCATCGTTCCTCAGTGTCAGTGAGTACAGTTCTGGATAGCTTAGCTGATCCCGTCACAGCAACTGTAAGCCAGAGCGTGAGAATCGGCTGGACCGGACGGGTCCTAGTGTTTCAATGTTTGGCCTGTTGTCACACTGATGAGAGGTTCGCGCATTGTTGCGTATTGTCGCGCGTTGTCGCGCATTGACATGCATTGTCATGCATTGACGTACTGACGAGATCAGAATAAAGAAACTCTGTAAAACGACCTTGTGCGAGGTGTTCATTCCCTTTTCCTCCCCCTCTTGTTCTTCCTTACCCTCTTGTGGAAAATGCTGTATCGAAGATAGAACCCACCTCGAACAACTACAACAACCACATCACTAGTGCCTCCACCCAAAAACGGAGTGACTGCCAACATGGTGGGGGTAAGAACGGACATAAAAGCCCACACTCGTGCATACGAATGAGCGTGGGAGTCAAAGCCCACACACACTGTCATACATATACATGCTTTTCCTTTCTTCTTTGTGAGGGCACGGTGTTGTTATAAAGAAGCTGTCAGCTAATCTGTTTTACCATCAATGTGAAACGCTTGTCAATGTCACAGGAAAAAAGGGAAAAAAATCGTATCATATCATATCTGTGTGTGTGTGTGTGTGTGTGTGTGTGTGTGTGTGTGAGAGAGAGAGAGTGTGTGTGTGTGTGTGTGTGTAGAAGTAGTAGGGTACTTAAACATTTTCACATGTGTGACATTGAATGTTCCTGTGTTGTGTTGTGTGTTATGTTTTGTGTTCATGTGTGTGTGTGTGTAGTGTGTGTGCTATGTGCATGCACGCACGCATATGTGTGTGTGTGTGTAGTATGTGTGTGTGTGTGCATGCGTCCGTATGTATGTGTAGGTGCTCACACACACACACACCACACCTACACACACACAAACACCACGCACTCCACCCCCCCCAACCACCCACAAACTCACCAAAGCAGTGCAGGGCGTAGCGGATGTGCTTGAGGGCCATCCCGGGCTGCTTGTTGGCCAGGAACTCTGAGGCCAGCACGTAGTTGGCCATGGCTGCCTTCCTCAGCAGCAGGGCCTTGCTCAGCTTGTGCCAGCTGTCCCCCATCCCCCCCGGCCACACGCTGCTCCGCTGGATCAGCATTGTTGACTGGGGAGCCTCAGGGGCCGTGGCAGCGGGGCGCAGAGGTTCGTACCTAGTGATGATGACAACGGTACCTTAATTCATAAAGCCCTCACCCCGACTACGGAGTGCGATTGCCTACATGGACGGGTAAAACAGGTCATACATGTAAAAGCCCACTCATGTACATACGAGAGTGAACGTGGGTGTTGCAGCCCACAAACGAAGAAGAAGATAAAGTGCTCTTTCAATGTAAATCATGCTCAATTGCGTTCCAATTAACCCCTTCAGTGCCTGGGGGAAAAACAATATAGAAAGTGGTGTTTCAAGTCATAAAAAAAACACAATATCCAAAACAATAAGGCCAAACTGAGAAAAAGTCTGGAAATATACCACTCTAGATAAACAATGTGAATGTTCAGCCTCCCAGAGTTATTTCCCTTCTTCTGATGACTTCATCAGTGATGTCACTATGCACATAGGTGATACATGCTATGGCACTCAAGGGGTTAAAACATGCATTTAAGACACTAAAGTGGAAAAAACTTATATGCATTAACCCTTTACATAGTCAACCAAATGCTCAAGCACAAATTTATGCACACTGACACACACATATACATACACACACACACTCATCACACACACACTCATCACAGACTACACACACTGATAACATATATCACATGAAAAAGCCTAAATAATGCCATATTATATCACGATACTTAATTAAAAATCCTATCACAATACTTAAACTATTCCCCCATATCACAATACACAACTTCCAACTCTTAGTACCGGTCACATACATCACAATACAATAAAAAAAACACAAAAAATCTACATTTCCAGCTGCAAAATTTAAAAGCAGTCACACCCTCCCTCCTAACAACACAAACAGGCACTCATTTGTGTGCATCATGCAAGGTGAAGTTGAAACAGGTGCGTCTTATACCCTTTCACTGCCAAGTTTTAGTGTGAAAAACACTCCGCAGCGCCAAATTTTTTAAACTCAAAGCTCTACGTCACAGGCTTCGGCTCATGTAGGGACAATATAACGGACTTGTCCCCTTCAAACTGGGCCTGGAGATGAAGGTTAGTCAGCATTCTACTGCGAAGGAAGCTGGCTGCAGCTGTCAAGCTTTGTTACGTTATGAAAAAGGATCCACTTAACATGACCAGAAATGTCAACCCCTGTCAAGTGTCAACAGGAACAATCAGAAAACTTGATTGGAACATTCTGAATTTGGTAGGAACACTCGGACTCTGTGCCACATCTGGAAACGTACATTCTATTTACAAGGCATACAAACGCTTTGGCCTACCTGCAACATGGTGTAACTGCTACTGGAGGCTGTTTGTAACTGTTAACAGCGACTACCCTGGCCTCGTGATCGATAGGTCTAGAGCGACTGGGTAACGTTACAACAGGAAAGCCTGTGACCATGCTATGTAGTCGAAAATTAACTCATCAGAACAATTTTGACGTTAGCGTAACGTCGGAACAAACTGCGATTGAGCGTAACAAAATATGGCGAAATCATAACAAATGGCATCTCTGCATGACCCTTTGATGTCAACTTAGGTCGCCTTTGGCAGTGCACTGTCCAGTCAACTGAAGTCACCAACAGCAGCAAAAGAGTTAGATTATATAATATAAAAGTAGAAAACCACCTGAGGGGGATGGCCTCGCTGGACTTGCACGTGCGCTGCTCCTCCACAATGTTGCTGTTGCTCCGTTGGCTCTGCAGCGTCTTCATCTGCAGGTCCCGCCCAAGGCAGCTCAGACCCTGCGGTCATCACCATCATCATCACATTCGTAATAATAATGATTTACACATACACACACACATGCACAGCCTGCAACATTATACCAAACTGACTGCTTGAGATTGATTTTAAATTCACTTTGAGCTGAAGTTTAATGCAAACTGGATGGCAAGGAGTTCCCAGTTTTGAAAGCAGTGAAACTAAAACCATGTTCCCCCTGTCTTCATTTTACATTCTGGAACAATAACAACAACAGAACAGTAAATAATGCAGGTGATAGGTTGGGGGCACAGGGGTTGTGAGATGGTGGGGGTTGTTACCAGGTGCAGTATCTGTCCCCCCTCTCTCCCATCCAGCCCACTCATACCCTCACCCCTCCACAAGGAGGCAAGGCAACGCCCAGTCCTGCCAGACACAGAATCAGGCCCACCATAAATTAGGAAAGAAACTAAACCTAGTTCCCGGGAAGTCTGATGGATGGATTGTGGGATTGGGAGGCGGCGGAGGGGATGGGGAGAGTTTCCTCTTGGGACTGCATTAATTGCTTTCACAGGAAAATCAGTGACACCACTTAAAACGTACACAAGATGCAGTTCTTTGCACTTCAAATTAACACACCACACTGACTTCCCTTTCCATTTCACCAGGCTGCAGTGGCCAAGGGAGTTAATTCCCCAACAACATGCCCCCTACCTTGCGGATGCACTGCAGACCATCCTTGCAGCGTTCTGTCAGGGGTGCCAGTGATGCCCTGCATAACACAATACAACACAACACAACACAACACAGCAGGCTCCTACCTTGCGGATGCATTGCAGACCATCCTTGCAGCGTTCTGTCAGAGGTGCCAGTGATGCCCTCCACAACACAACACAACATACTATACCACAATACAAAAGAACACAACACAACACAACAAACATGATACAGCACAACACAATACAATACAACACCTCCCTACTTTGTTGAATCACTGCAGGCCGTCCTTGCAGCATTCATCAAGAGTGCCGGTGATGCCCTCCAGAACACAATACACCACAATACAACACAACACAATACAATACACCACAATATGCCATAACACAACGCAACACGCCCCTACCTTGCGGATGCACTGCAGACCATCCTTGCAGCGTTCGTCAGGTGTGCCAGTGATGCCCTCCAGGTTGACTCGGCGTGGTGCCTGCAGGTTCCCTCGGGGAGCCGCCATCAGGTCCTTCACCGACACGCTGAACTCTGACCTCTCCTCCTCACCCTCCTCCTCCGAGCTCTGGAACTCATCACACAACTGATGTCCAGCCTTCAGTCACAGGTTAGTTACAACTGTCTTTTTTTTTTTTTAGTTGCCCTATCGTCTGCACCATTTCAGTGGCATTGCTCCATGCCGCTCATTCCGAGTCCCCCTACACAGCCACACCCAGGTTTGTCTGTCGCAGTCCCAGCATCAGCAGTCCACAGGGAACCATGGATGTTAGGTTGCCAGGAGGCAAATTGTTTTCCATATAAACAAAAAACAAAAAAAAAGAGAGAAAAAAGAAGAGAAAAAACAGTTTCCTGACTTAACTCTTCACATGAATTGCTTTCATCTCCTGCAATAAACTAACTCAACAGCTGAGAGGTTAAAGCGTTGAGCTTTCAATCTGAATGTCCTGGGTTCAAATCCTGGTCACAATCAGAGTATCTGGTGGGGTAAGGGTGAATATCTTTCTGATCTCCCAGGTCAGCAGGAGACGGGAATAATACTTTTAACTGAAGAAGCCCCCAGAATCCCCATGTGGGATGCTTTGAAAAAACAAAGCTGTAGGTGAGATCTGTCTTACACATACTACTACTACTAATTCTTAATGATACTAACAGTTGTGTTCTACCACAAAATATCTTTCAATGAGCTGTGGATGCTTACGAAGTAAAACATTTCACAGCACACACGACTGCACACAAGCACAAGCACACACACACACACACTTAAGGCATGCAACACACACCCACACCCATATACACGCACCCCCACCCACCCCCTCACACAGAGAGTTTTAACACCCACACACCCCTCCCCCACTCCCCCACACACCGGGTCCTCAGGCTGGTCCTCAATCCACACGTTCCTGATGCAGCTGTCAGGGATGTACAGGTCTGACAGCAGGTAGTAGGATGATGTGCACACCTGGAATGGACAGACAATTACATTCTTTTTTAATCATTTATCTACTTATTTATCATTGCTGTTTATTGCCCAGCAGACTACGCAAGGCTGAAAACACTGTCAGTATTAGTCCTGCAGCACATGAAAGGAAAAAGAAAGGAAAGGAGATCAGGCACAAGGGTAATACAGTATATCTGTCATTCATGTCAGTGCTTGTCTTGACAACCAAACCTTCAAAGTTGGAAAAAAAAGACCAAAAAATCAAAAACAACAAACAAGACCCCCCACCCCCACCCCCCAAACAAAAAAAACACAACAAACAAAAAACAACAATCAAAAAACACAAAACAAGATATGTTTTTGAACACACAAAAAAAAATGTATTAGTTTAAACAAGCCACCACAAGCTGAAAATGCAATTCATTGCACTTGTTAAAAAATGTCCTCTCTCTATAAGAACAAAATTTCACCCCCCAGAATTTCACAATCAAGCACACACACAAACACAGAAGAACATAATATTCCTAAGCAAACACACACACGTTCAGTCTTTCATTCACACACACACATACACATTCATACACACAAACATTTACACACGCACATGCACACTCACACATACACACACACACCCAACCAGCCCCCCCAACCCGCCACAAAACACACACACAGAGTACTCACACACACACTTACATACATGCTCACATATTCACCCACTCATACACACACACACTCTCACAAACACACACGCAAACAAAGACATACACTCTCACACTCCCCCCGCCCCCCATTCCCCAACACACACTCTCACACACACATAAACTTCCTCCCCCTCCTCACCAAGCGTACCAGAGCCGGGTCGCATGAGGTGACCTTTGCAGCACCAAGTTTACTGAGCGATAAGAATGTTCATATGTTCCTAAGTATATAAAATTTGCTGTAGAGTTAGGAACATTCCTGAACCATAAGCAAACTTAGTGATGCCAAGTTCGCTGATGCAACCTACCCCAGGTTTGATCCTGGTGTACAGAGGTGTGCAGCTGGGTTCTGATGCTCACATACACACACATACAAAAAGACAACCACTCAATCAAATCCACACACATGTACCCCCCCTCCCCAACCCACCACCCTCCACTCCCCCTCACCTCGGCATGCTCCGTCTCATCCAGAAGCTGCAGACAGGTGTGCAGCAGGGCCTTGATCTGCGGCACCTGGCCAGGTGAGCGGCCGGCCAGGTGCATCTTGCGGCCCACGCGGTACAGCAGCATGGCCACGGGGATGGTGAAGGGGTTTGAGCCCTGGTTGGGCAGGCTCTTGTCGCACAGCGTGGTCAGGTCGTACAGCTTCACCACATCAGAGCGGTTACCTGAAAAAAAAGAAACCCACGGACGTATTGCTTTGTCTCCTCCCACCCTCTCACTCCCCCTTGTGTCCCCTCCCACCCCCCTCCCTTTCACAGGAGTATTCTTGTCGCGCGCGTGTGTGTGTGCTTGTGGGATGGTGTTTGCTATGTGTGTGTGTGTGTGTGTGTGTGTATTCTGTGCCTTGTTTCCTGTGATTATTCATATCTGCAATTTACATTGACACCCAAGCACACACAAACACACACAACTCCCGGACCCCCCACCCCCACCCTCATCCCCCATGACCACAGCATGGAGGGGGTGAAGAGGGAGGGGCTTTGTGTGCGTTGTGTGTGTAACATTTATATGCATACAAACACACACATGCACATACACACACACAAGCACTCTCACACACCACCTCCCTACAAACGCATGCACCCCCCCCCCCCCCCCGAGAGGTGACACACTTTTAGAGCCAGTAGGTCTGTCCCTCCTTGGGTGGAGCACACACACACACACACACACACACACACACAACTGTATGTGCTAACGGCACCTGGTGGGTTAAGGGTGGAGATTTTTCTGATCTCTCAAGTCAACATATGTGCAGACCTGCTTGTGCCAGAACCCTCTTCATGTTTATACACAAGCAGATCATCAAATACACATGTTAAATTTCCTGTGATCCATGCCAACGTTCAGTGGGTTAAGGAAAAGAGAACATACTCACATGCACATCCCCCAAAACAGAGTATTGCTGCCTACAGGGCGGGGTAAAAACGGTCATGCATGTAAAAGCCCACTCGTGGACATACAAGTCCACGAATGAAGAAGAAAAATAATTGTATGCATGCACAAACACATATAAACACACATACCAAGACACTTGTAGAGCCAGCAGGTGTGTCCCTACTTGGTGGCGTGCACACACACACACATTTGTATGCACACATACAAACATATACACTCAGACACACACAAACATACACCCCCCTGCACCCCTCCACTGGTGACTCACACTTGTAGAGCCAGTAGGTGTGTCCCTCCTTGGTGGCGCTGTTGCGGAGGAAGGAGAGGATGTTGGTGGCGATGTCCTTGACCTCGTGGGTGTTGAACCCTGAGTTGGGCAGTTTGGGGATGTCCTCCGTCTTGATCAGCTCGTATTTCTGGTCATGGAACAGTCACAGTTTGTTGTTCATTTGTTGTGTTGGTTGTGTTGGTCGTGTCGTGTCGTGTTGTGTCGTGTCGTATTGGTTTGGTTTGTACTGTATTGGTTTGGATTGGTTTGGTTTGTACTGCATTATATTGCACTGTACTGTACTATAAAATACTGTACTGTACTGTATCGGATTGGATTGGATTGCTCTGTATTGTATTCTATTGTGCAATATTTTGTCAGAAAACATTTCTCTGTGTGAAATTCAGGCTGCTCTCTCCAGGGAGAGCGTGTCGTTACAGAGTACAGAGCAGCGCCAACCCTTTTTTTCTGCCAGCAAGTGTGAGTATTTGCTATCAAAGTAGGGTTTCTTAGAATTTTGCCTGGGAAAATCCTTTAGTGGCTGCGCGTGCTTTTACGTGAACTACGACCATGCTGCTCTGTAATTTATCTCATCTGACAGACCAGCACCCAGACCAATGCTCAAAGTCCAGTGGAAGAGGGATCAAAGACTGTGGTCCACATACAGGACTCGAACTGTGGACACTCTCTTCCTAGTTCTGACCAATACCACTAGCACATTGCTGTTACAGCATTTCTATCTTCACACATTCAGAGTACAGTGCAGCGCCAACTCTTTTTTTCTGCCTGCAAGTGTAATTGTTTTACTATCAAAGTAGGGTTTTCTTAGAATTTTGCCTGGGAAAAGTTTATTGCCAGTTTATTGCGGAAGACAGAAGTGTGGGTTTTGCTTTCAGCCAACACAAAAATCTGTACGATTCTTCTTCTTCTTCTGCGTTCACTCGTATGCACACGAGTGGGCTTTTACGTGTATGATCGTTTTTACCCCGCCATGTAGGCAGCCATACTCCGTTTTCAGGGGTGTGCATGCTGGGTATGTTCTTGTTTCCATAACCCACCGAACGCTGACATGGATTACAGGATCTTTAACGTGCGTATTTGATCTTGTGCTTGCATATACACACGAAGGGGGTTCAGGCACTAGTAGGTCTGCACATATGTTGACCTGGGAGATCGTAAAAATCTCCACCCTTTACCCACCAGGCGCCGTCACCGTGATTCGAACCCGGGACCCTCAGATTGAAAGTCCAACGCTTTAACCACTCGGCTATTGCGCCCGTCTGTACGATTCAAAAACCCTCTCATCCACACCCGAACTGACCTGCACAAAGCCGCCGTCATGGTAACACATGGCCACCTCTGGCACATTGCACATGAGGTTGTCCAGCCAGTAGTCCAGGCCTGTGACCACGTTGATGGGCTGGGAGGAATCCCTGCAACATCCCCACACAGTCATATATAGAATATAATAGCTTTTTTGTACTGCTGTGTGCTGGGGTGAATTTTTGCATTTTTCGGTAGGGTCACTAATCTGTTCACTGCTCATTCATTTATCTAGACATCCATACCATTTTTTGCATGTTTTTTCCTGATACCCTCGGCTATGCTGTGATACCAAAATAATTTGGGTTTATGGGTATTTAGTAAGGGAAAAATTGATAAAATAATCATTTCTTTCTAAGAAATAACTTTTCCCCATAAAACACTGCATAGATCGTTTTTTGGTGTTTACTGAATATCAGAACAAGCATCTGGTACACACATTACAGCCAGTAAGTGTTCTTCTGAGATGTAATCCATGCATAACTGGGGGTACTGACAATCCAGCACAAAGGGACATAATTTCACTTTTTTCAGTGGGTTCACTTGTCTGTTCACTACTAACATATTTGTTGAAATATCCCCCCCACCCCCTCCCCCTGCATTTCATTTTATCTCATTATCTATCTGCTTACTTTTTTATGTTATCCATTTTATTTATTTATCTATTTATTTGTTTATTCATTCATTAATGTAATGATGCATCCATTTATTTGTTTATGCACTTCTTTTTTCCCCTCAAGGCCGGATGAAGCGCATTGGGTTACGCTGCTGGTCAGGCATCTGCTTAGCAGATGTGGTGTAGCATATATGGATTTGTCCGAATACAATGATGCCTCCTTGAGTAACCAAACTGAACCGAACTGAACTGAACTGAACTGAACTCTCCCTGTGGAAAGCAGGCGGAGGAATTTCACACAGGAAAGTTTGTTGTGACAAAGAGTAATGCAAGACAATATAACCTGTACCTGACACTGAGACAGTGTTCAAGTCTGTCCAGACTGCAGACCAAAGTTGAGAGTCCAAAGTCTGTGTGCAGCGTCCAAAGCATTTGGCCAGTTTGTGTAACACGCCGCAGAAGCACATTTTAGTGGATTCGCAGAGGGTGACCTATTTCTGTTCTTGTGTTTATTTCGTATCTTTTGCCTTTTACGCATCTTTGCCTTAACTATGCATCTTTCCCTTCACTATCCTTCAACGCATTTATTCATTTCTTTATCATGTCCTATTAATTTATTTGATTTTTATGTTAACATTTTACACAAACCTAGGACAGGCTTTCAAGGGCTGATAAGCATGTTGGGTAGATGCGAAGGCATCTGCTTGTTTTTGTTTTTTTTCCCCAACACATCTTTATTCATCCATTTTGAAATTAATTGTGCAGGCTCATCACTCACCAAACACAATATCTCAGCCCACAGCTGAGTCCAATACACACACACTCAACACAACATGACAAAGGTTGGACCAAAAGATCAAAAAGCTACATGTATATAAAGCAAAATACAGCAGATGTAGTGTAGCGAATCTGGAACTGTCGGCGCACTCTGACACCTCCTTGAAAACAAGACACCACCGACCTGAGCCTGACACTGACACAGGGGTGGTCTCCAACGCTGAAGACGGGCAGGTCGGTGCCGATCAACATGCGCAGGTGCTCAAACGTCCACAGCATCTCTCTCCGGAACTCTCCCTCTTCACCTAGCTTCACCTGTCACCACAAACATCAACAGAGAACAGTGAGACAGTGAATGTGTGTGAGTATGGGAGACAGCAAGAGAGGGGAGAGAGAGAGAGAGAGAAAAAACAAATGTGAGTGTGTGCGTAGGAGGGTGTGTGTGTGAAAAATGCATACAAAACTTACTCTGACATCAACATAGACAAGACAGACAGACACAGACACAAACACACACACACACACACACACACAAACATGCACACACACACACACACACACACACATACACACACATCCATTATATGCGCCCTTCCAACAAACACACTCACTGACAATCTCAACACAAATACACATACATACACTGACACACTCGACACACTCACATGCATACACAATTAACACACACAATGACACACTCAACACACATACGCAATGACACTCAACACACACACAAACACACACACACACACACTCGCACAAACATACACACACACACACTGAAACACTCTAAACACACACACACACACACGCAACACACACAAAGACACACACCGGACACGCACTCAGCACATCACCTGATCAATGGCGGGCAGATGGTCAGCGACAAAGTGCTGGACGACAGGGGAGGGTGAGGTGGAGGGGGAGACGTGGCGGAGGTCAGCCTGAGACACCTCCACCTCCTGCCCACTGTGCCCCACAAGACTGCCACACAAACAAGGAACCAACGAACCAATTAACTTTTTTTTCTTTCTTTTTTTCAGTTTCAAATATTACATCCTACAATGAATTAAAAAAACATTCAACAAATGATAAACGTTAATGACTGACAAACATTAAAAAAAAAAATAGCAGGGGGAAAATGATCAAAAGAAAACAACAACAACAAAAACAAAAAAAACCACCAACACCAAAAAACTCTATATAATGTACTAATCATAAGAAACTGGTCCCAGTATGGAAGAGATGTACATATTAGTGCAAGAGTATCACACTTTTCTACAAATTAGAAAAACTCCACAGACTCCATCAATATTTCATACACAATTGGAGAGAGAGAGAGTAGAAAAAAAAAAAAAAACACAAAAAAACTACATGTGACTGAGATGTGATACATTTTGATTTCATTTTCTTTTATTATCATATCTATTTTTGGCACACAAGCATAGCTGTTTGTAAGCTTTGAGTGACATTAGACAATCAGAATCTGATGTAGTAAATAATTCATCTCTCAAGAAGTCCAATGTATGGATGCCACCTTTTTTTTTCCAGTTCTGCCTGCATGAACCAATCAACTTGATTCACAGTATACAACATGCTTAAACATTAGGAAGGGTGTGCAGCTCCCTTTCGTGGTCGACTTTTTGTCGCTCGCACAGTGAGAAGTAGGTCATATGACGACGTGGACAGCCCCCTCCCGTAACTGGCTTCTCTGAGTTTGCACTTTGCTTTTGTTCAGACAACTTTTCAGCAGAGTTCATAAATGAATCAGTTTGAAAACATAATGGCACATATATGACAAGAAACACACTCAAAGTAAACATAATAGATTAAAACAAAAAATGTAATTATAAAACCAAATATATCTTGTAAACTTGCAACAATTGTCACCGAAAAATGTTCAAAATCCTTGAGTCAGAACAGCAATTTCCACAACAAAATTTTAGCCTTTCGGTGACCTGGTAAAAAAGGAAATAGAGACATCAATGCTCATGTGGTTCTTTCTAAAAATAACCAGGGAACCCCAACAAAAATTTGACGAAAGCGGGCCTGCACACCCTCCCAATTTCCACACTTAGTTGTGTGCTCAAAGCACCACACAAACATTGCTCATACCGGGTATTTTCTTATTTCTATAACCCATCGAATGCTGACATGGATTACGGGATCTTCAACATGCGTATTTGATCTTCTGCATGTGTATACACCAAAGGGGGTAGTATCAGTACAGGGACTATCAGGTCTGCACATCTGTTGACCTGGGATATCAGATAAATCTCCACCTTTTACCCACCTTGCACCATGACTGGGATTCAATCCCTGCACCCTCAGACTGAAATTTGAACACTTATCACTCGGCTATTGCACCCCTCCTTTGTAGCACATGAGTCAGGCTGAACTCCTATACTCTTTTCATGAGTTGGTTTTTGTTTGTTTTAACATCCCACAGACCCACCTGCAGTGCATTCTGTCCATTTTCAAAATGTCAGCGATGCCTGTTTATGCATTATGATTATCAGAAGTCCTGATATGAATGCAATGACTTCTAACTCTGCACTAGATTTCTGGGTGATAATACACCTTCTTCTGCAATTTCAACTGGATGTAATAATGTCACATCCATCATGTATTATAGTAATATACAGGAGTCTGACTAATTTGTAAAAAAAAAAAAAAAATGCTGATCATGTTAAGAAAAAACCTGGGTCAGGTTGATTCTATTTCTGGGAATTTAAACTCAGGACAGGTAGCACTGTTTTGAACTGATCACTTTTCAAGATGTTTTGGAGCTTTAGCTATGTATCTTAATACCAGAGTAAGAAGTCTTAGAAAATGAACATCCACTTACCTCTTGTACAAGAATTTGGAAAACATTAGCCTTTTCTGAAGAACAGCCTGTGATTTCACCTGTCTGGGTACATATTTCTGTGAATAAAAACAAACCAAAACATCCAAACTGGCTAATCTTCATCAAAACTTTACACACACACACACACAAACTCTCTCTCTCCCACTCAGATATAATATGATAAGCATTTGAACCCAGTGCAAAGAAATTCCTTGAAAATGAAAAAAAAAAAATCAATTTGTGTGCAGTTGATATTGAAAATAGTGACAGCAAACATTTCACAAAGTTGACAGAAAAAAAGATATGCTATTTGCCTGAAAAAAGAAAAAAAAGATATGCTATTAGCCTGAAAAAAACAACAACAAAAAACGCCATTTTCATTTCATTTTTTTTTTTAATCATTTTTTTAAATGTCACTTTCTCTTCATAATACTTGCAGAACAACATTGCTTTTTGTTGCATTGAGTTTACTTTATTTCTGTGTTAAGCACACTCTTCTTGATTTTATATATTTTGAAAATCCCTACAAAGCATTTATTTAGATATCTTTAAAGTTTTCATATGGTGTTTTCATATGCCTGTTTATCATCATAATGATAATAATAATGGGTATTTATAATGCGCTCTACCTCCTTAGCACAGAGGCCCAGAGCGCTTATAATCAACATCAATATGGGGAGGGTTGGGGGGGGGGGGAGTGGGAAGGAGGGGGGCAAATTATGACAAAAATTTACATAAAAAGAACAATAATCCAAACTTACAAACAAATCACATGGAATGTGTCAATTACAAAGTATGCACACACACACACACACACACACACTCATTTCCGTGCATGGACCTGAATGCAAGAATACAAGCCCCCCCAAAAAAAAACAAAAGTACATTCCAATCTATGATCGCTGAAAAAAAGATCTGATTTTGAAAGATGTCTATAAAAACAGCAACAAAGAAACTAGCATACAAACTACAAAATGTAAAAAAAAAAATATTTTTAAGAGCTCCAACTCACCATTTCATCTTCATTCTTTACCACAGTGTTTTTGAAAAACTCCCTAAGCCAGGTCCAGTTTTCCTGTGCAAACAAAACAATTGAACATGAATAAACGATACTTTTACTATGGGTAAAGGTGGGCTGTAATACTGAGACAAGACCCAAGGGGCACTGAAACATTACATATATTCATCTTTCACACACCATACAAACAAAAAGAGAGATAAAAAAAAAAAAAAAAATTTAAGCCAACATGAGCACACACACAAAAAATCACACAAACACACATTAACTAATAATTTCTCCTTAGCAGTAGACACAAAAATAATTTCCCTGTCAATAAGCAAAATTTTGACAAGAGCAACATGTGTGGTTTGTCCGTCAGGATCGACGAGGGCCATCTAGTCATCCTGGGGGGGGGGTGGGTTGGGCTCTGTGGGTGCGCAGATGACTGGTCAGGCCAATCCGCGCCCAGAAGATTCTGACGCAGTGTGGACAGGGGATGGTGGCGGTTGTCGGGGACTTGCTGGCACTGCTTTTCGTGGCCTGTCTGCATTGCTCTGCTGCAGCGATTCTGTTGGCCTCACAGGATTTGGCGCCTTTGTGGACAGCTGAACGCCACTTTGGTCTGTCCATTGCATTCAGCTCCCATGTGTCGTGGCTGATGTTGAAGGCCTTCAGAGAAACTTTCAGAGTGTCTTTGAAGCGCTTCTTTTGGCCTCCATGGGAGCGCTTGCCATGCTGGAGTTTGCCGTACAGCAGTTTCTTGGGGAGCCAGTGGTCTGGCATGCGAACTACATGGCCTGCCCAGCGCAGCTGGGCCTGCATCAAGATGGTGTAGATGCTGGGAAAGTTTGCTGGAGTGAGCACCTCTGTGTCAGGGATCTTCTCTTGCCACTTTATGCCGAGATGTTTTCTGAGGCTGGTGGTGTGGAACTGAGTGGTTCAGCTTTTTGGCGTGGCGTTTGTAGACCTGTCCATGATTCACATCCATAGAGCAGTGTGGTGAGAACTATGGCCTTGTATACTTTGAGCTTCGTCTCCAGGGTGATGCCTCTCCTGTTCCAAACTTTCTTATGGAGTCTGCCGAAGGCAGCGCTGGCTTTGGTGTGTCTGGCATTCACCTCGTCGTCGATGACAACTGTGCGAGAGAGTGTACTGCCCAGGTATGTGAACATGTCCACCGCATTCATTCGTTGGCCGTTGATGAAGATGTTTGGTTCAACGTAAGGCTTTCCTGGAGCTGGCTGGTGCATCACCTCAGTCTTCTTTGTGCTGATTGTGAGGCCAAACTTGTCACAGGCAGCAGAGAACTTGTCGACGCTGTATTGCATGTCAGCTTCAGAGGCAGCGTTGAGAGCGCAATCATCAGCAAACAGAAAGTCGTTGACAGTGTCTGTCCTCACCTTGGTTTTTGCTTGAAGCCTCCTGAGGTTGAAGAGTGAGCCATCTGTGCAGTACCTGATGCCAATGCCTACGTCAGCGTCTCTTAAGGCATCTGTCAGCATGGCTGAAAACATGAGACTGAACAGGGTGGGGGCAAGAACACACCCTTGCTTGACTCCGTTGGAGACAGGGAATGGTTCTGAAGTCTCTCCGTTGTCTTGGACTCGGGCCAGCATCCCATCGTGTAGTTGCTGTATGATGGTGATGAACTTCCTGGGACATCTGTACTTATGATTCTCCAAAGGCCATCTCTGCTAACAGTATCGAAGGCCTTGGTCAGATCGACGTAGGTGGAGTAAAGGTTGGCGTTCTGTTCCTGACACTTCTCCTGGAGCTGCCTGGCAGCAAACACAATGTCGATAGTCCTGCGTTCTTTCTGGAAGCCACACTGGCTCTCTGGTAGGAAACCTTGCTCAAGGTGCGCTATGAGACGGTTGAGTAGCACTCTGGCCAGTCTTGCCTGCGATAGACGGCAGGGATATTCCACGATGGTTGTCACAGGCCTGATGATTTCCTTTGCGCTTGTACAGGTGTATGATGGAAGCGTCTTGAAGTCCTGTGGAACTGCCTCATACAAAGTTAACAAAGACATAACAGACACTCTATGGCCCTTGGTTTTTGGAAATCTCTGCCACAAAATATCAGACACTGCTTCACTATCAAGTAGTTTGGCCTTACAGCTTACATGAGTAGATTTTAGGTAGTTAGAGCTTGTCCAATACTTCTGAAAGCAAATAATGTGCATCTTGGGAAAAAAAACAATTTTATTCATAATTATTTGATGCTTTCAGCAGTCATGGAAGCAGCCATTTTGCACAAGGTTATGATGTCACAAGTTTGAAGATTCACGTTAGCTTTTGGCTGACTTGCGAAGCAGATCAAAACAAAATCATTAAAAAATACTAAGCAAGGACTTAAAAAAAAAGGGAAAACAAATACTAAGCAAGGCGTGTGTTGGACTGGATTTTGGTTTAGTTCCATAGAAGTTTTTACCACAGTTTACAGAAGTAGAGTTAAAACATGCTGCTGAAACGTCAACAACACAAGACACATCAAAGTTGTGGATGTAGACATTGAAACTATATGTCTGCCAACTCTGTCATGCCCAAAGAAAACACATACTACAGAGACAATGATTTGACTCTTGCAGCTCTAAAAAATTGTGAATGTGAAAGGTCAGCACTTTGGTAGGGGGATAGCGCCATATAATAAAATGTAAAATATCTATTTATCAAAATTACTATCATTTTAACAGTGGACAGCCACTGACCGATTTTTGGTGCAGGAGCTGTAGGGTTAGTGCTGCATTTGAAATGTAAAATATATATTTATCATAATTATTATCACTCTAACAGTGGACAGCCACTGACCGATTCTTGACGTAGGAGATGCTTGTGGATGTCAAAGTTGTCCAGGAGGAGGGTGCGTCCCACGCGGTGCACGATGAGGCTGGCATGGGAGTTGTCGTAGGGAATCTTCAGCAGCCGCTTGATGTTCTGAACAAACCAACCAGTTAACCAACACCACATGAATCACACCTACCAGCAGAGCAACATGAGAAAGAATGTTTACAACCTTCTGTTTTCATGAATATGAGTGTGCATTCTTAAATATACATAAACACAGATACACAAATGTGTCATGTGATATCAAGAATATGTGCATACACCTAGCAATACACAAACACACACCACGTAAATTCATGAAGTTATGCATGCACATAAAAATACATTAACACATACACACATCATGCAAAAACATGAACACTAACAAGATATGGACAAAGGATAACATTCTGCAGTGTAACTTACAACATAATATTCATCTAACCCTTAAACATCAGAGTGTGATTCACTTAAGAAGACTTGAAATGATAGGGGAGGCAGGCAATAAGAGGAAAGAGAGTGGTACGTGCAGACAGTATGATGAAAGAATGAAGAGACAACATTGCCGAAATGTATATATGTGTGCATGCATGCGCATGATGCACCATGTGTCTGTATATTTACCTTTGCTTGCATACAACTGTGGGTGTGTTGGGGTGGTTGAGTGCGATCATCTGGTCTCCTATGACTGAGCACTGGAGAATTCTGTTTGTGTTTCCATGACGTATGTTTGTCTGTGTCACTCTGTGTGCATGTTCCTTTCTTCATGTGTAAGGTAAGTCAAAGTGTGTGTATTCATGTGTCTGAGCCAATCCCTGCTTGCATGCAAGTGGGCATGTATATGTGTCTGGATTCCTATCAGACTGAGTCCCTGTGCATCCATCTTTGTGTGTTTCTCTTTATGCACCACATTTTGTATTCATATATGGATATTCAAATTTTCATGTACAAGTGTAAGCTTTATAAGAATGTTATGTCAACTGCAAGTTTTAACCACCTTTGAGTGTATATACATGGGTGTGTATATCTGTGGGTGACCCAGAGAAAAAGAAGACAATGCATGTGTGCTCACATACTAGTGTATATATATATTTCTGAGTGTGTGTGCCCTGTGGCACACAGTCACAAATGTACATCTACATTCATCAGTTTAAATAATATAAACCACTAAATGCCCACATTTCTTTCATCACCCTGTCGCATGTGTCCCCACGATCAATGAACTCGTGCAAACGCTTTCAAAAATGTGAAAGCCTCTTCAGCTACACAACATTCCACAATGCAGGCCCATGGAACATACACAGTGTTCTGCTCAATGCTCTGGCTTCCTAAGGCTGTTAAGCTGGGGGTGAGCAGTGAGGATAAGCTCTCACTGCTCACAAGGCATACGTGTCACTGAAAAGCAGAAGGGGCCAAGGCAAGTAACTGGCACTTTAAATAGTTAAAACCAGTCACTTTGGGTAGATGGCACTCATCAGCCTTGGGAGACAGTCCATCCAAGGGAAGGAAAACCCCCCGATTCCAAACCTCCGCTGACTTGCAGCTATGTATCCCCTTAAAGGAAAAGTTTCAGGAGACAACCCTGAGGAAAAATAAGGGCAGGTGATGCTCTTCAGTCTTGGCTGGCATATCACCTTTGAGAGGGAAACTCAGACAAAAAAAAACAACAACGCAGAAGACGGATGTACTGGGCTCCTGTGGCGCATAACAGCAGTACAACATAACTACGTCTAATGGATGAACAACCTCTGACCATCTGACGAATATGAATAATGTTTACCTCTGCTTCTGACACAACATCCACCTCTCCAGCATAGTCAGGGTAGCAGTGTGCCATCGCAAAACTGAAAAATAACACGAAATGACACAGTGTGAACCAGCCAGTGAAGATATCATAATCCAATCCTTAATAATATTCAATCATTTAATTTCATATTAGTTATTCTGTTTGAAGCATGTTCATACTGTTATCTCATAATCTATATACTGAGTGACAGCCTTGATCTATAGCCATTGGAAATGAGACAATATTTTCAATAATAAACAATAATACAATGATAATATAATAATGGAAATTTATGTAGTACCATACAATGCTCAAGGCGCCCAAAACTATGAATGACAGCTCTCTGCTGACTGCTATCCTAACAAGCTGAGCATGGCTGTATACTGGTAATAGAGATCTAGAATGATGGAAGTAACATCATGTCATCAGTTGAACGTAACAGTAGCCAGACACTTGTCAAATCAAGCAAACATACACACTCATACAAACTGTCATGCACAATCACACATGCTTAGCCACACATTCACGCATGTGCATGCACATACACACTGATCAATGAATTGTAAACAAAGCAATACATATACCAAAAAAATTGTTCTAACTAAGAAAAATAAAAGATACCTAATCATTCAGTGAATCAAAACTGCCAAAAGTTCCAAGAGTTAGCAACTGACAAGTATATTTACATTCATCAAAATGCTCAACAAACCTAGAACACTCAGAGTGCTGGCGTTGCCAAGCAAGGTCCCTCAGGTGCTGTTCCTCACGAGAGTCACTGCACAGCCAATTGTCAGGAGCATCGTTCAGGTTAGTGTTCATGCTCAGCTGAGAAAACTGCACAGGAAACTGCGTGTCGGACCACTTGACAACAGCTGTCGACTTGAC
Source organism: Babylonia areolata (assembly GCF_041734735.1). Lineage (NCBI taxonomy): Eukaryota > Metazoa > Mollusca > Gastropoda > Neogastropoda > Buccinidae > Babylonia > Babylonia areolata. Next base: position 17,953,937 of record NC_134894.1, on the reverse strand, counting down.
AATGTCACGTTTCGGAGAAATAGCAACCTGGTTCTGTTGTTCTGGTTCCACTTTAG
>NC_134894.1:17928881-17948881 GCF_041734735.1 Babylonia areolata | reverse complement strand
GTGTATGACAGGCAGACAGACAGACACAGCGAGGTATAGAGGAAGACATCGAGTTTTAGCGCTCCATCTATTTGACTCTCTTGCTATTTCTCACTTCTTCTTTTTCCATAAATTATTCATCTGTATATATTTCACCCATTTATTTGTTAAAAAAAAACCCGGGAATGTCATTCTGTTTTTTAACCTTGTTATTCGTTTTTCCTTCTTGCATGGGTGGAATAAAGGATGGCTTCTTCCCACGAGGAGTTCGCGACACCTGCAGTATTAGCATTTCAGAATATGGATAAATAGAATCCTGGGCGATTTATCTCTGGATTTTGTTGTTGTTCGCTGGGTCACTGTTGTGATAGGTATACTTCTTTGGACACGGACACACACGCACACGTGCGCGATTTTTTTCCCCCCACCTTTCTCTCACTCTTTGTCCCTTTGTGACTACCGTTGCCAAGAGACCCTTGCAGGTAATGATAATAACCCCCCCCCCTCTCTCTCTCTCTCTCTCTCTCTCCCCCCACCCCCCCTCCCCAAGACCCCGCCGCCCTCCTTCTAGAAATCCAATAAATGTTGGATGAAAGAAATATGTTAGGACGAGTCCATTCCACTCTCCCTTGTGAATGACTCTCTCTCTCTCTCTCTGCAGATGTAGATTATTTTAATTGTTGTAGTCAGCAATGCTAAAAAGACCCACTGTACCCCCCACTCCCCCTCCCCCACTGCCCTAGATATATGGTGTACACTAATCTTCGAAATTAATGCTCTCTGGTGTGTGCTTGACTCGTTTATGCGTGTTTCCGAGAACTGAAATAAAATGGGATGTACTTGAATTACGGCCCTTAGCAGAAGGGTAGGTTTTCCCTTTTGTGTCCCGGTCAAAGTAATCAAAGCAAGCTCAAACTTCAAACGCTCACAAATCACACACACACACACACAAATATATATATATATATAATTATGTGTGTGTGTGACCAAGCGCGCTATGCTTGCTCCAAAACTGCTCACACACGAGCTACATCAGACGACGTTTTTCACAACTAACCCGCGCACAGGATGTGTGACATCACTCCCAGTTTGAACGCCAAGCCGCTTCCATCATTTTGTTCTCGCCAGAGAGCCTACTCACGGCTCGACCAGTGTCGCGCCGCGGTACGCTGTTGGCTGAGCTGGAATCTGTGTTTCTGCTCCAAAGTATTTAATTAATATGTCTTTTGTCGGATCAGTAAACTACAAGTATTATAAACTGGCAGAATCGTCCCGATTCCATCTTTAAGATAAGATAAGATAAGATAAGATAAGAATAACTTTATTATCTCCAACTGGAGAAATTTGGTCAGGTGCATTATCACAACATAGACAAGTAAACAACATGGGGACCGTAACTGTAAAAGTCAACGACAGCTTTTACGAATATTACGAAGATACAAATGTAAAAAATATCACATACATCGTTTCATACATACATCCACACACTGCAGGTAATAACTAGTATTCTTAATGTAAAAACAGAAAGAATTAAGAAACATTATTTGAATATAATTATAAACATAGCCTACTGTACTGCACATTGATTATAATAGATAAGATAAGAATAAAGATGAATTGCGGAAAACCACAACCAGATAATCAGCACACACCCGCACCCTCCCCCCCACCCTCCCCCCCCCACACACACACGTGGATTACTTGATTAAACAAAAGTAATAAACATATGTTCTCAAATAAAAGCATTTCACATATTCGCTGTTAAAAAAACCCATTGCAATTAATTATTACATCGTAATTATTAAACAGAGATATATTTCGAATATGGACGTTAGCATTAGACATATTCCATTGTACATTCATTCTGCATATTGCACATTATTCTTCCTACATATTGCACATTCATTATAACCAATTGTCACGTTTTTAAGCTCAGTAAACACACACACACACACCACAACTAGAACAAGGTACAGCCTATCATGCACGGACTTTCACACGTCTCACATTTATGTTTGCCTACGTTAAACTGATTTAACGCAGTTTGTAATTTTCAGCGACGAGCTCGTTAAAACTGAAGCTGTTCAGGTGCCTTAAATTAAGATTATAAATTCATCTTAAATAATCAACACTTCATTTTATACTCATTATAAAGTAGGTGTTGAGCTCTTGACACATCTCATGACAAACCAAGGTGTGTGTGCCTTAACCCCTCCTTGTTCTCCCACCCCATTCAGCTGGAGAGCGGTGGGGGTTGTGCTGATTGCACGGGAATCTGTGTCTCAGTTCAGGCTGTCACTGAATGAGATCAACCTTTCCTGAGCTGGTCAGTCAGTGACAGGATTCTAGGCTTTTCGCCCGCGACTGGCATTGGAGGCAGTCGTGTCTGCTTTGCTCTCTTCGGGGCTGTTTGCCCGGTTTTGCACTCGCAGTGGGGATGGCTTTTCCTCTGGTGCTCTACGTTCGGTGTTGGTGTTCTGTGCCTTTCAGCATCTGGGTAACAGGACCCGCCTGAAAGGTAAGACAAGACTGTATAGACAGTTCAGCCATGTTGTTTCGTCCTTATGTGTTAAGAAATTTTTGTCTGTTCGGTATATGTTCATGTCCGTTAATAAGAGAGGAGGATTCCGACAGAGTAGCTAGCGTTGGGTTTTCAACCGGTCGGCAGAACGTTCTGGAGCAATCCATTGAGAAGATCAGTCATCATGGTGGTCTAACGAGAGGATGTCCAATCAAAGATGTTGATCCAAAATAGCATAAGCTGTTCAGTGTCACAGATTTTGGTTAGCGGAGTGGTAACTGTTGTTGTTGTTTTTTTTGCTGCTGCTGCTGTTGTTGTTGTTGTTGTCGGTTTGTTTTGTTGTGTTGTTTTTTTTGGGGGGGGGGGGGGGGAGGGGGGGGGGGTTGGAGTGAAGAGACGTGAAGGTTAAGCTTGCAATGAGTTCGTGGTGTGCAAAATATGCCTTGAATTGTTGTAGACTTATGTGATTTAAGGAGTGTGGTATTTTGCTTTGGGAGAGATTAAATGGATTCTACTTGAAATCTGTTTCTCCATTCTCAACGTCTGTAAGTACCCAATAATTAATTTTTGCTCATTGGGTTGAAGCAAGTTTACTGCCTAGTCGACGTGATTTCCACAAGTGGTTTTGAAATGCAGACAAATCTATATGGTTAGATCTATGTTTTAATAGTGACGTTCACTGTTCAGATAATTATAGTTGAGTTAGCGTTGTTAAGTTTGGTCAATGTGAGATTGATTGCTGTCTGGTCAAGTAGATGTTCGACGATTTAGACTCTATTCAGTTTCAGATCTGCAGTTGTGATCATCAGCACTGGTGTTTGGTCAAGCACAGGTTCGACGGTTTAGAACTCTTGGGTTTCAGATCTGTAACTGTGGTTATCAGCACTGGAATAATTTTCTGTCTTTGAATAAGAGATCACTTACAAATGTGTATACATAATCTGGTTAAATGGACAAATACTTGGCTATTGCAATTTAACAGCGAGAAATGCAAAGTTCTGCACCTTGGAAAGAATAATCCACAGTATCAGTACACGATACAGGAAAAGGGGGTAACTCGAACAATGGATAGTACAATTGCCGAAAAAGATTTAGGGGTCACATAAATAAAAGCACATAAATATGATTGAAGGTGTTCAACGCAGATTTACCAAGTGTATAACTAGTAATACTAATAGTACTCGAGATCTCAGTTATGAGGAGCGCCTGGCTTTTTTTGTTTTTGTTTTTGATATGCCTAGCCTAGAGTTTAGAAGATTAAGAGGTGATGTCATTGAAGTATACAAGATCATGCACAATATTTATGATCCTTGCACCACCTCTTCCTTGTTTACTTTGGCTAACTACGATAAAACTCGAGGGCACAACTTCAAAATAAACAAAACTAATTTCGTAACTAACCAGTTCCGCAAGTTTTTTTACTAACCGTATCATAAATCTGTGGAATAACCTTTCCTATGACACCATCAATAAACCATCGGTAAACGCCTTCAAAAATCACATTGACAGAAAGTTCAAGGACCATGTATTTTCCACAGAGTTAATCTTTATTGAGCTGTAGATAAATGTAGTATACACTATGCCTGATTTAAACAAGGGTCTGTTCACAACAAGTGATCCAAAAGCACATAAATGGACACTGATTATGAGGGCAAAAGGCTTTTAGCCTATAGCCAAACATTTCTGTGATTCTGTGAAAAGTTTCCGGGTGAGTTTCTGTCCAGGCTGAAGAGGGATTGTTTGGGCAGAGGTCAACAGTGTCTGGGTCTTCCTGCATGTAACATGAGGTGTGACTCTTGTGGAAGCTGAACACAATGGTGATCCAACCTGATCTCTTTTCTTTACACCAGAGAGTCTGCGTTCCCACTTTCCGTGTCTTCCACTGACTTCCCTGTCCATCCACTGACTTCCCTACCCTTCCACTGACCATCCACTGTCTTCCATAGAATTCCACTGCCAGCCTCCGTGGGCTGCTGCCGCCTGCCACTGCCTTCCGTCGCCAGCGTTCTCTGGCCTGGTGCTTGGCTGTCTTGGTGCTCATTGTCGTCGTAGTCAGTGTTCTTCGTCTTTGTCATCACTGTTCCTTGTCGTCGTCACGTACTGTTCTTCATCGTCGTCACTTACTGTTCTTCGTCGTCGTTACTGTTACCTGTTCTTCGTCGTCTTCACTTACTGTTCTTCGTTCTTCGTCGTCGTCGTCACTACTTCATCATCGTCGTCATTACTTCATCGTTGTGCTTGTTTCCATGTCACTCTAGACACATATTTACACACTCACACACACTCATGTGCTATTCGTTTATTTTCCTCCAGAAGTGAATTTATTCACTCATGAGCCCATTGCCCTCCACTTGAAGGTTCAGTTGTGATTATTTCCACGTTTGTGCCATTTCACCCTTTAATTTGCTGGATAACTTGTCTTCGTAATAGTGTGCTTTGTTGTTTTCCGTCGTCTGTTAAACTCGCTGTGTATTGTCTGCTCCATGTGCTTAATAAATTTATATTGAACTTTTATCCTGTTATAGTCTCTTTTTGTGGTGTCAGGGTGTTAGTGCTGGGTTGGGTGGGGGTTATTCGTCCAGTCTCATATAGAGTGGGACAGCTCTTTCTTTTGCAACTTATCCGACGTAAATCAGTTCAGGAATCATTTAGAAATCTGTCACTGAACACCTTGTAAGAAACAGTTGTCAGATTTGAGTGGTCATTTTATACCTGGTCAGTCTTCTGACCAGAGCTGCTCTCTCTCTCTCTCTTATTGCGTCACGGGCAGTGCGAGTGTGTTCTCACAACGGCTACATATCGCTGTAAGTGTGTGGTTCGTCCGTCGGGATCAACGAGGACCATCTAGTCATCCTAGGGGTGGGTGGGTTGGGCTCTGTGGGTACGCAGATGACTGGTCAGGCCAATCCGCACCCGGAAGGTTCTGACGCAGTATGGACAGGGGATGGTGGCGGTTGTCGGGGACTTGCTGGCACTGCTTTTCGTGGCCTGTCTGCGTTGCTCTGCTGCAGCGATTCTGTTGGCCTCACAGGATTTGGCGCCTTTGTGGACAGCTGAACGCCACTTTGGTCTGTCCATTGTATTCAGCTCCCATGTGTCGTGGCTGATGTTGAAGGCCTTCAGAGAAGCTTTCAGAGTGTCTTTGAAGCGTTTCTTTTGGCCTCCATGGGAACGCTTGCCATGTTGGAGTTCGCCATACAGTAGTTTCTTGGGGAGCCGGTGGTCTGGCATGCGAACTACATGGCCTGCCCAGCGCAGCTGGGCCTGCATCAAGATGGTGTAGATGCTGGGCAAGTTTACACGAGTGAGCACCTCTGTGTCAGGGTTCTTCTCTTGCCACTTTATGCCAAGAAGTTTTCTGAGGCTGGTGGTGTGGAACTGAGTGGTTCAGCTTTTTGGCGTGGCGTTTGTAGACCGTCCATAATTCACATTTCATACCTGGTCAGTCATCTGACCAGAGCTGCTCTCTCTCACTCTTGCTGCGTTGCGGGCAGTGCGAGTGTGTGTTGTGTGTGTTCTCACAACGGCTGACACCTCACTACATATCGCTGTAAGTACTAGTGTGTAGAATGTGTTGATTTGTAAATTGTATTGTTCGACACAGTACTTGTGTTCATATGAGCATGTTCAGTCATTGCTTTGTTCAGTTATTGCTTTGACATGTTAGTCACAACTCGCTATGATTGATCTAAATAATTGCCATGTTGTCATATGCTTGGAGCAGTGTCCCATTTGATTCTTCTTAACGTCACAGTCAGTGACGTCTCTGGGCACTAATAGTTTGTTCAGAACATTCTAGTGAGTGCATATGACGCGTTCTTTTTCATTTGCTGTCACTGATGGTTAGTGTTTCACTGATTCTCAGTACTCTAAGATGTGTGTAGTATTCTGCTGTTGTGATTACAAGATAGTGTTGGATTAATATCAGTTATTGGTTAAAACCACCTGATATGTATCAGTCTGTTAATTGTAATTTAGTTATCATGCTCTCTCCTATGGGATTCAGATCGAGAAAACTGAATGCCTGCGCTACCTAGGAATACACTTCGACAGGATGCTGACCTTCAGAAAACATACGGAAAATACTGTTCTCAAATGCAAAAAGGGCCTTTCAGTCTTAAAAGCAATGGCAACCAAAGGTATTGAACAACGCCACCTCTTCCTGCTATACCAATCACTCGTCCTCAGTGTGATCGACTACGGACTTGGGCAAACAACACCGTCTCAAAGCAACCTCCTAAAATTAGAAAGAGTTCAAAATGAAGCTATGAGGCTGATCCTTGGAACAACAAAAGACACGCCCACAGAAACCATGCGATACCTGCTTGACCTTCCTTCAGTGCAGGCCAGAAACAAGTTAGAACAGGTCAAGATCTACTTCAAAGCATTAGAAAACCCTCAAAACCCACTGCATGACGCAGTCAAAGAACCAAAAGGCAGCCGCCTAGGACGAGGAAGATCATGGATGGGGCAAGCAGAAGACATAATCCAGCTAGTATGCCGACTACAAGACCTGAAAGAAACAAAAGAATGGGAGAAAAACCCCGAAAACCTCAATCATCTATTCAACACAGTCATTTCACCCACTCTAGGAAGACATTGTCGGGAATGGCCAGAGGGCAAAACTGATGCGGAAGTGAAGCTACTCATAGAAGAAAACAGTAAAGAAGAGGACATCATCATATACACAGATGGCTCAGTCACCAAAGACCAGTCCGGTTGGGGATTCACTGCGAAACAAAATGGAAAAACAGGGAAGAGAATGCTGCCTACAAAGTCAAAACCTCCAGCATAACGATGGAAGTTGAAGCTGTGACACATGCCCTCCAGTGGCTATCGTCCATCCATACGCCCGGAAACCAACATGCCATGATTCTAACCGACTCAATGAACCTCATACTGAAAATTGAAAACGGAATGGGAAGCCCAGAGTGGCATAAGGCAATGCGCAACTTTCAGATTAAAAAACTCGCATGGTCATACTGCCCGGGACATGCAGGATTTAAGGGAAATGAGCGAGCTGACAGACTTGCTGGTAACGCAACACCAACGAGCGGCCTACATCTAGGAAAATCGGAAATCCTCAGAAAAGTCAAAGAATATCAAAAAGAACAGGTACAAGGCCATCACACCATCGATCGCCTCAAAGAAATAAAAGCAGAGAGAGGGAGTGGCCATAAGTCTAACATGAAAGGTAGAGCACGATGCTTTGCTAATCAAACAAATATCGGCATCATTTCCAAACCAACATTGCGCAAATTTCTTCAAAACGGAACAGTCTCTGTGGGCTTTTCCAAATACAATAGACTGAGCAACACTCTAGACGCCACGTTCTTGGCATCAGAGATCTTTTCCCATCCCTTTTGCGGCCAATCAGTGGCAGCCTCTGTGCGTGTGTGTGTGTGTTTGTGTGCATGTGTGGGTCTGTATTTTTGAGTGCGTTTGTGCATGCGCGAGAGTAAGTGTACACAAGTGTCAGTGGAGTTCTGTGCACGTGCGTGTGTGTGTGTGTGAGGGGGAGGTGGGGGTGCGGGGGGAGGTGGGGTAGAGGATGAGGTATGTGAGTGTATGCATGCCTACACTGTGGGAGCAACAGGATATTGGAACGTATATATATATATATATATATATATATATATATATATATATATATATATATATATATATATATACACACATATCTTTGTATATATGTGTGTGGAGATATGGGCATATGTGTATGTGCTTGTACAAGTAAGTGTTCATCTGTGTGTGTGTGTGCCGTGGAAGCTGTGATACGTAGACTAGAAATGAGTGTGTGGAGGAGGGGGGTAGAGGAGGTCCAGGGTAATGTGTGTGGTGTGTGTGTGGGTGTGTTGGAGCTCATGTACGTTTATATGTATTTGACTGTGCTTTCATATCTGTGAAACTGCATGTTCGGTGCATTTCTGTTATGCATGTGTGGGTGTATATGTGAATGTGTGTCTTCATGTTTTACATCTATTTGCTTATTTATCATCATTGTTATCTTTTTTTTTTTTTTTTTTTTTTTTTACATTATAGTTATTATTTAAGCTTATCTATTATTTATTCACCTTTTTTTTCCTCAAGGCCTGACAAAGCGCGTTGGGTTACGCTGCTGGTCAGGCATCTGCTTGGCAGATGTGGTGTAGCGTATATGGATTTGTCCGAACGCAGTGACGCCTCCTTGAGCTACTGAAACTGAAACTGAAACTCTCCTATACGGCTTATCCCAGTATAGTGCAACATGATAAACTGATTCGTTTGAGTCACTTTGACACAGTATAAGCTTTACCTAATCTGTATTGTCAGTGTACTTTCACTAAATCAGCATAGCTTCAATCACTTTAACTGCACTATTAAAATGTATTAGAAATGTCATTTGATGTCAGTGTTTGGTCTTCACACATATCCATTTCCAAGTGGTAGTCTTTTCACGTAATATATATACATGTGCTTTATTATTCACTTGTGCCGACATGTTGTGCTAATGACATTTGTTTGTCATTCCAGGCACTGTCTTCCCTTCTTAGGTCTTCTCTTCTGGTTGTCTTCTCTTTTTATCTTCTCTTGGGTCTTCTCTTCTTATATTCTCTTTTTATATCTTCTCTTAGTTCTTTTCTTATGTTCTCAAAACTATTGTAAATAAAACAATAGAAACACCCATTTGTGACTGGCCTCTATATGTTCCTGGCCTGTGCATGGGAATTCTCATCTATCCTTTACTTCAGTCAATCAATATTTAGTTAAGTCTTTTGTGCCGTCCGTACCCTATTAGAACCACTCAGGTAACACGGCTACACACACACACACACACACACACACACACACACACATATATATATATCATCATGGCCTGGCTTCGCTGACGAAGATCTAGGAAGGGCGTTGTCCACGTCTGATGCAGGCACGCTCATGGCTGACAAGGCCAATGCGGGAAAAGCAGAGTCGGCCGCAGCGGTTGCAAGGGAAAGTCTGGTCTGGGTTCGCGGCTGCAGCGTCGTGGTTCTTCCTCCTTCTGCGTTTGTCCTCAAGGCTGGCCCTGCGGTTGTTTTCGAAGGAGGAGACAGCTTGGTGGATGGTGCGTCGCCAGGTCTCTCGATCAGCGGCTACTGCGGACCACTGGCGATGGTCAATGTGACAGGCACCGAGAGCTTTCTTCAAGGAGTCTTTGTATCTCTTCTTGGGTGCTCCTTTGTCACGGTGGCCAGTGGACAGTTCGCCATACAGCGCGATCTTGGGCAGGCGGTGGTCCTCCATCCTGGACACGTGCCCTGCCCAACGTAGCTGGGTCTTTAGCAGCACTGCCTCGATGCTGATAGTCTTTGCCTGCTCCAGGACCTCGACATTTGTGATGTAGTCACTCCAGTGGATGCTGAGGATGGTGCGAAGGCAGCGCTGGTGGAAGCGATCAAGCAGTCGTATGTGGTGCCGGTAGGTGACCCAGGTTTCGGAGCCATACAACAGGGTGGGCAGTACAACAGCTCTGTACACGCTGATCTTTGTGTCTTTCTTCAGGTGTTTGTTGTTCCACACTCTCTTGTACAGCCTGCCGAATGCGCTGTTTGCCTTTGCAAGTCTGTTGTCGATCTCCTTGTCGATCTTGGCGTCAGACGAGATGGTGCAGCCTAGGTAGCTGAACTGGTGGACCGACTTCAGCTCTGTCTCACCGATGTTGATGTGAGGAGCGTGGAATTCTTCCTGTGGGGCAGGCTGGTGGAGAACTTCCGTCTTTTTCAGACTGACTTCTAGGCCGAAGAGCTGCGCAGCCTCTGCGAAGCAGGACGTTATACGCTGCAGGGCCGCTTCTGTATGGGCGACGAGGGCAGCATCGTCGGCAAACAGAAGCTCTCTGATGAGTTGCTCCAGTGTCTTGGTGTGGGCCTGTAGCCGCCTCAGGTTGAATAGGCTGCCATCAGTGCGGTATCTGATGAAGATACCGTCGTCGTCGCCAAGATCTTCAGTGGCCTGTTGGAGCATCATGCTGAAGAAGATTGTGAAGAGGGTCGGCGCGAGGACACAACCTTGTTTCACTCCATTTCCAATTGGGAAGGGCTCCGAAAGGTCGTTGCTGTGTCTGACCCGTCCACGCTGTTCCTCATGTAGTTGGATGACCATGCTGAGGAATTTTGGGGGGCATCCTAGACGTTTCATGATCTCCCACAGACCTTTTCTGCTCACGGTGTCGAAAGCTTTCGTGAGATCGACGAATGTCGCATACAGTCCTTTGTTCTGTTCCCGACATTTTTCTTGTAGCTGTCTGAGAACGAAGACCATGTCAGTGGTGCCTCTGTTGGCTCTAAAGCCACACTGACTCTCTGGGAGATGTTCTTCGGCGATAGTAGGCACCAGCCGATTTAGGAGGACTCTGGCGAGGATCTTGCCTGCGATGGAGAGCAGAGTTATCCCCCTGTAGTTGGAGCAGTCCGACTTTTCTCCCTTGTTTTTATACAGGGTGATGATGACTGCGTCACGGAGGTCCTGTGGTAGTTTGCCTTGCTCCCAGCAGCAGACAAAGAGGTTGTGGAGTTTGGAGTGTAGTGCTGAGCCTCCATTCTTCCACGCCTCCGGCGGAATTCCGTCAACCCCTGCTGCCTTGCCACATTTCAGCTGTTCAATGGCCTTGACAGTCTCTTCTAGGGTTGGTAGCTCGTCCAGTTGTAATTTCACTGGCTGTTGTGGGATGCGGAGAATTGCCGAGTCTTGAACCGTGCGGTTGGCGCTGAAGAGGGCCTGGAAATGTTCCGACCACCTGTTCAGGATCGACGTCTTGTCTGTGAAGAGCGCCTGGCCGTCTGCGCTGCGCAAAGGACTCTGGACCTGGTATGAGGGACCGTACACCGCCTTCAAGGCTTCGTATAAGCCCCGGTAGTCACCAGTGTCTGCACAAAGCTGAGCCCTCTCTGCCAGGTTGGTCCACCACCCATTTTGAATCTCACGAAGCTTGCGCTGGAGGTTGCTGCATATGAGCCGGAAGGTTGCTTTCTTCACCGGACAAGACGGTTGTGCAAGGTGAGCCTGGTGGGCTGATCTCTTCTTCGCCAGCAATTCTTGGATCTCCTGGTTGTTTTCGTCAAACCAGTCCTTGTTCTTTTTCGACGAGAACCCTAGGACTTCTTCAGAGGACTGCAGGATGGCTGATTTCAGCTGTGCCCATAGTGCTTCTGGAGAGGGGTCTGTGGGGCAACTGGGGTCTTCAAGTTTGTCCTGAAGCTTCGCCTGGAATTCAGCTTTCACTTCAGCTGACTGAAAGTTGCCGACCTGGAATTTCTTCCTAGGAGCTCCTCCTTTCTTTGGTTTGGGCTTGAAGTGGAGCCTGAGCGTGCTGCGGACGAGGCGGTGGTCAGTATGACACTCCGCGCTGGGCATCACTCGGGTGTGTAGGACGTCTCGTACGTCTCTCTGGCGCATCAGGATGTAATCAATGAGGTGCCAATGTTTGGACCGAGGATGCATCCACGTTGTCTTCAGGCTGTCCTTCTGCTGGAAAATGGTGTTGGTGGTGGTAAACTGCTGCTCTGCACAGAACTCGAGAAGAAGGCGCCCATTGTCGTTGCAATTACCAACGCCATGCTTGCCAAGGACTCCTTTCCAGGCTTCTGAATCTTGGCCAACTCAGGCATTGAAGTCGCCAAGGATGATGACCTTGTCGTCAGCAGGGGTGTTCTGAACGAGGTTGCGCAGATCAGTGTAAAACTTGACCTTTTCTGTGGGGTCCGCTTGGAGGGTTGGAGCGTACACGCTGAACAGAGTGGCATGCTGTTTGTTCCGTAGTGGGAGGCGCATGGACATAATTCGGTCTGAGTGTCCTGTTGGCAGGTTTTCAAGCTTGGAGGCAATGGTGCTCCTGACCATAAAGCCTGCGCCATAAAGGCGTCTCTCGGTCTCTGGCTTGCCTGACCAGTAGAGGGTGTACCCAGCGCCGTGTTCCTGGAGGCTGCCTTTCCCTGCAAAGCGGACTTCGCTGACGGCAGCAATGTCAATGTTCAGTCTCTGAAGTTCGTGTGCGACTAGAGCGGAACGCCTTTCTGGGTGGTTGCTGTCTGCAGAGTCACGCATGGTTCGGATGTTCCAGCATGCTACCTTTAGTCCTTTTGCACCTAATTGTGAGGCAGGTGCCGGCCTTTTCTTCTCTATTGTTGTTCGACCGCGTTTGGAGATGCCCGTTGACCGCGGCTAGCCAACTGGGGGGTATGGAGATGAGCATTTGTTTGGACCACCTTTTCTAGGCCCCTCTCCGTGTGGAGCAAGCAGTGCTGTCCCTAGAAAAGGCTGCTTGGTCGTTCAGGGTGCTGCCGAGTGATGCTGTCACCTCCGGGTCAACAATCAGGCGACCAATATCCTGAACCGCCTGCATGCAGGATTGGAACTGCGGCTTCCAGTGACATCTTCCACCTGCCGTTTTCGCCCCTTTCCCATCGCTACAGGGCTTGGAATAGTTGGTGGCGCGGACGTGGACGTGTCCTTCAAGCCTGCGCAATGGAATTTTTAGGTGGAGTGCAGTGTGCGCAGTACTGGCCCCACCCTTTACACCCGTGGTTCATCTGCCATAGCCTAGCAAGCTGGGACGGTGACAGTGAGGTCCTCAGGTCGTAGGTTTTATATCAGACTGTCCTTGTCCTAGCCTCTGGCTCAAAAACCTTCCTCGGAGGCACGGGGGCGCGGCTACTGAAAGTCGGGACATGGCCATGGACCCAGGGTCAATGCATGTCGAGACTGTCCTGCATTCCTTAGCACTTCATGGGTTTTACTTCAGACTTTTCCTTGTCTTAGATGGACTGCCTTCCCGGGCTGTCGAGCTCCATCTGCCCGCATGCGACAGGTAGCACAGGGTTACATGGTACCTGTGGCAGGTAGAGACCTGACCTGACCTTATATATATATATAAAAGAAACCAACGGACGTTCGGTGATTTCTTTTTGTTACGAAAGGCTTTCCGTGTTCGGTCATACAGGACCGCACACAGGCAGCCAGCCGCACCTTCTACCAAGCAGACAGTGATTATCTGTCTCGGCAAGCACCTAATCGGCCATACACATAATAAGTACAACGCACACATCTACAATAGACAGAGGAGCGCACACAGGCAGCCGGCCACACCTTCAACCAAGCAGTGATAATCTGTCCCGGCAAAACACGCTTGACTGCGTTCCACAAGTTCAGAGTTTGTTTATTCCCATTAACTCTTGAGTTAATGTGACAATAACAGGATGACGGCCACAGAGGAAGAGCGAGGATAATTTAAAAAGAAGAAACAAAAGGGGGGGATAATACAAATGGAAAAATAAAATGATTTTAAAGGCCAAATGTAATCATCAGTCCGGTACAATGCAATAGGAATGGACAAATGCACAGATCACAACTTAGATTTACAATACGGCTCTGTATCTGGCTAGTTGAGCCTGAATGGGAACTGGGGGGGTTAGTTGGAGCATAGCATTAATAATGACATGGTGTAACAAAATAAAATACAAAATAATTTGCATGTTATTTTAGCACCCATTTGCCAGTAATACTGGGATTGGTTTGATACATACAAGAGAAAAAAAAGACATAAATATATATATACTTATATATATATATACACACATACACATACACACATATATACACATACATATACGCTCATACATACATGATCATGCAATTACAAATGGATATGTACGGGATGCGGCGTCAAGATTAACAGTGACGGCAAGAGAGAAACAAAGGGAGACAATTACAACAACAACAACAACAACAGTAGTGTGGGAAGTGGGGGACACAAATGTCCACCTATATATTGTTACATCAGACCGACTTCATCCAGATATGATGGATGGTAGGTGAAGCCTTATTGTTCGTCCGTTCTCCCTCTCAGACTCCCAGCTTTGTTTTTTTTGGTTTTTTTTTTGTTTTTGTTTTTGTTTTAATTTTATTATATACTTTTTATTTTATCATTTAAAGATGCATTTGGATAACACCTTAAACCCACGATTATGAAGACAAATATGTGGTAAAACATAAAATAAAAGTGGCAGAAAACACACACACACACACACTGACACACACACACACACACTCTGTCTCTTCCTCCTCATGAGTGATTTGAATACAACTGATTTGTGGAGGAAGAACATCCTGACACGGAAAAATGTGTGTGTGTGTGTGTGTGTTTGCATGCGCGCGCGCTTGTGCATGTGCATGCGCGTGTGTGTAATATGTTTTTTTTTTTTTTTACATATACGTTTTTCTACCCTCAACACCTTGTTCAGAAAATTCTTCCCCATTGTCACTATGCCTCCTCCTTCATTAAGCATTCTTTTCTCGAATTGTGTGTGTGTGTGTGTGTTGGGGCTCATGTACGTTTATGTGTATTTGACTGTGCTTTCATATCTGTGAAACTGCATGTTTGGTGCATATCTGTTAAGCATATGTGGGTGTATGTGTGAATGTGTGTCTCCATGTTTTACATTTATTTGCTTATTTATCATCATTGTTGTCTTTTTATTTATTTATTTATTTATTTATTATTATTATTACTACTACTACTTTTTATATATTATAATTATTATTTATTTATGTACGCTTATAGTTGACTCATCAAGTTTTTGCGCCTTATACATATTATTAGTAGTGGTAGTAGTTTAAAAAAAAAAATTATGTATTTATCTATTATTTATTCACCCCCCTTTTTTTCTTTTTTTTCTCAAGGCCTGACTAAGCGCGTTGGGTTACGCTGCTGGTCAAGCATCTGCTTGGCAGATGTGGTGCAGCGTATATGGATTTGTCCGAACGCAGTGACGCCTCCATGAGCTACTGAAACTGAAACTGAAACACTCGATCCTCCTCTGTAACCTTTACACACACACACACCTCCACCCCACCTCCAGATCCCTCCCCGCCACAGTACGTTTCTGTAGGATTGGGTGGGGGAGGGAGAGTCTGTGAATGCCCTGAGAATGAGCAGTTTTGAATTCAATGCTTGTTCACAGGAGTGACGAGAGAGACAGGTAAGAGAAAAAAACTCTTGCGGTAATACATTGTCGCCCTTGGCTGCACCCAACACATACCGTCGAAAGGGTGGATCACAACCATTCATATACGCTTACATGGGGTGTCAGCGGAGAGGAAAAACAAAACAAAACCAAAAACAAAACAAAACAAAACAAAAACAAAACAAAACAACCCCCCCCCCCAAAAACAACAACAACAACAAAAAACAACAACAAACAAAGAAACAAAACAAACAAAACAAAACAAAAACGTCACCATCGGCGGTGTTTTTTCGTTCATCCTCAGATACTCACACTATTCTTTTTTTGTTTTGTTTTTGGCTTGTTTTATTTTGTTTAAGTGAGTGGATGATGTTCTTTTGTTTGGTTTAAATAGTTTTTTAAATATTTTTTTTATATTATTTTTTTTAATATACTTTGGAATATATCACAATGCACAGTCATTGATAAACAGGGCAACGAGAAACTCTGACATGGCAATGTAATGACCTTTAAAACTTTATTTTCTTATTATAATCTGTATTTCTTCCGCATACATACAAAATGTTTTTGTTGTTGTTTTTTCCTCTTTTTTGTTGTTGTTGTTGTTGTTGTTTGTTTCACACACGCATTCACCGAAAAGGATTTATTGTGCTATTCACGATATCCCGCCCAAGTATATACTGTGATAGGTATGATTGATACTGACGAACCAGCCGGAGAGGTTTTTTAGGGGTTTAGGTTTGACTGCTGACTTTCGAACAAATGTCACGGTCATTGTAGCCTAAAGTTGTTAAACGCAAATGTTTTCATCTGTGTACCCCCCTTTTTTTTTCTTTTTTTTTTTTTTTTTTTTTTAATGATGTAATGAATTTTGCTGAGCAAGGGTAATATGAAATGTAAAGCTGTCTTAGTGGCAGTACCCAATGTGTTTGGTTCAGGATCTGTTTTTTAAGAATTCAGTTGTAGTGATAAATTTACGGTTGGGTTTCTCATTCGAGAAGTGTTTTGTAGTGTTTCTTGAAATATATGTTGGTCTATTTTACTGTGATAAATCAAGCTGCTGTATTTTTATCAAATACGTTTTGTTTGTTTGTTTTTTAACTTGACATGTTTTACTGTTTGAAACTTTTAGTTCAACCTTTGTCGAATTCATGAACGTGGCAGACTCGACTGTGGGCTGAGAGACTGCTTGTACTGTGTGAATGACGAGCCTGTGGATGCACTCGTGATTTCCAGTCGGATTAATATAGTTGTGTTGTATTGTATTGTATTGTATTGTATTGTCCGGCCCAACACTCGGCTTATATCACAGATTGACATAAGTTTACATTTGGACCAAAAGCAAAGTGAGAGCTGTATTATCAATGGTTTCTCCAGTCAATGGGAAACCATTTACAGCTTAGTCTTTTATGAAGGACTATGACTCTCAAACTAGGAGGCAAAATTGCACTGGCTCTTAGTGCTGCAGCCCTGTGGGCTAGTGGGCCTTTGGGAACCATCCCAACGCCGACTGTCCTAAAACCCTCTTGGCCGAGAGAGTGGGGATGTACTTGGGCAAGACACTCTCCACTATAATCAAATTCTAGCCCAAATAGTCGGAACAGCAGTTGCCTCCTCTGCTGTTCTGATGGTCATTGACTATCATATATATATTGTATTGTATTGTATTGTATTGTATTGTAAGCCCAAGAGGAAGAAGTCCAGATCATACGTCCGGATAGTTATAGTGATTAATACCCTGACCTATAATGTCAACCTTTTCTCGGTGAGGTGACAGCCCTTCACTGACAAGCATACTTGTCAGTAGTAGACGAGGGTTTTGTGTGGGCCACCAACAGGAACTTTTTTGTTGTCGCGGAAGAGTCTTTCCCGGAAGGTGAGATGGTGCGAGCAATGATAAGGAGTGGGTGGGTGAGTGGGTTGAGAGACTTGGCGGGAGGAGGGGAGAGGAAGGAGGTTGAGTGTAGGAGAGGGAACATGCGACATTTGTCCTTAACTCACATGGGATGGTGAGTGATCTTTCCTTTCCTCTTCTTTTCCCATTAAACAGGACAAATTATAGAACAGGGTAGGAACGAACTGGGGCAGGAACAAGCATTGAGCTCGCACTTTGCTCTTTCACGTATTACATTCCTGTGTTAGAAAAGGCAGTCTTATTCATCATCATCATCATCATCATCATCATCATTACCAAGTCAGTACTTTTCTTCTTCTTCTTTTGTCTTTTTATTTTTTTTTTTTTTTTTTTTTTTTTTTATTTTTTTGGTATTATTTTTACCCTAGTGTGAAGTGCAAGATCTATATCCATTTGGGTGAGTATTAGGGCTTGAGAGAAGTAAATGTGCCTCTTCTGTTTGTAAGCCAGTCTGTCTGTCTGTCTCTCACACTCTCTCTCACACACACAGATATATATATATATATATATATATATATATATATATATATATATATATATATATATATATATATAACGATTTTGAGGACAGGGGTTGGGAAATCTCGAGGCAAGAGACATGGTTGGGTACGAGCTGAGTATAATATAGTTAGTGGTGGTCTTGATCATCCATATCAAATGGTATATTTGTTGTTGAACTTCGACAGAAATGTGTCTTGTTTTGTCATGACAGGGGCTGTTTGTCTAATTAAATTTCAGTGTTCTATGTAATTGTGGCTGTTTCTCCCTCTCTCTCTCTGTGTCTCTCTCTGTCTGTCTGTCTCCCAACCCTCACTCTGTGTGTGTGTGTGTGTGTGTGTGTGTGTGTGTGTGTGTGTGTGTGTGTGTGTGTTTGCGCGCTTTTCTCTATAAAACTCATATTCTTTGCACGCAGCGTCTTCGGTGAGAATACTAAATGAACAGATTGTGAATGAGTGTGTGGAAAAGACACAGAGACGCACACAGAAACACACACACACACACACACACACACACACACACACACACACATGCACACACACACACACACACACACACACAGAGACATGCACACACGCACACACAGAGGCCAATTAGCTTATCATTATTGTCATTGTAACTCCAACCCCGGCCTTTGCTCTTCTGTCTGTCTGTCAAATGTGACAGAGAAAAGACAGAAACCATCTCCTCCTTCTCTCTTTCTCTCCGCCCCCTTTTACCTCCTACCACCCTTCTCTCCACTTCTCTCCTGTCTCTCTCTCTCTCTCCCCCCTGGCCGCCTGTCCCCCTGGCCTCGGTCCTGTGTCACAATGACTCATCTCTGTCGTCAGACTACACACCTGTCAGTGTGGTGACGTCAGAGGGAAAACTAATGTTTTAAATTCCTTCGCATCTTCAGAAGAATTTTGCTGAATCTTCTCCCTATTTTTTTTCTTCTTCAGTTGAAATTAATTCATTCATACAATTATAACAGTACAGAAGATATATTGTGTTTCACAGGTCGTTTGCCACCTTGCCTGTTTTAATCCATGTTAATGACCCTTGTTAATGCAGTGGGCTTGCGAAAGTTATGTGTGACGTTGTCACTTCTTCGCGTGACGTCATACCGCGTCAACGAACAGGAACGTTGCGGCTGGTTCTTATGTTTGACGGTCTTCTGGATGATGATGATGATGATGATGATGATGATAATCGTAATATACCACCACTACAACTCATAATAATAATGATGATAATGACACCAGCACCACTACTACTGATAATGATAATAATGATAATAGTAATTATAATAACAATAATAACAATGACACTACTACTACTACGATGACGACGACAACGACGTATCCTACAACTGATGATTATGATAATTATATTACGATATAACTGCCGTTATCATGTACACAATGGAACTCAAACAAACAACAATAATCCTCACATCGAAGTAACGAATTGTGAGTAAAAAAAAAAAAAAAAAAAAAAAAGAAAAAAAAGAAAAAGAAACGATGGGAAGGTGAATAAAAGTATCGTACAGAACCCAGCAGTGAGAAAGTCAACGCGCACGACTGACAATAAAACAGAACAATAATGAAACTAAGACAAGCACACTCAAAGACAAGACCAGACGATCTGAGACGAGACGAAATGGGACAAAACAGCATCTTTGTTATCGAGAGTTTAGCACAGAGACGTGACAAGACAAGACAAGACAAGAGCTTTATTGTCGAAAGTTCAACATAAGCAGGTGATACATTTGATATACTAGCCTCGCTCACGAGGGGACAAGTACAAAATGGGGAAAATAAGATAAAAATAATACACTCGAAGTGTATGAACAGTTGATGTATATTTTAAAAACAACAACAACAAAACAAAAAAACAACCAACAACTAAGTTTACACTCAACTTTTAAGAAGTATATAGAGCAGTTAATGTTAACAAAGTAGAAAACTAAGTTTATACTCAGCATTCAAGATGTGTAAGCAGTTAACGTATAACAGAGTAGGAAACTAAGTTTACACTCAGCCTTCCAGATACAAACAGTTTCCCAATAGCGCTACGTTTCAGTATCGCTACATGTGGATAACAGTTTTTATCTTTTACTTATTTTTAT
>NC_134894.1:17906381-17926381 GCF_041734735.1 Babylonia areolata | reverse complement strand
CCAGAGCAGGAACGCGCGCACGCGACGACGAAGACACCAAGATACGTCACACACAAACCCACTTCAGCGCGTCATTTCAACCAACAGAACAAAACAAAAAGACAAAAGAGTTCTCTCGTTCCATGCACCGCCTATTCTGTTTTTAGACTCGAGTCTGTCGCGCGACCACACCCCACAGTGTGTTGTGTTGACGCTCGCAAGTCGTCAAGAGGGAGCGCGAATTAAAAGAATGGATACCGACTGACTCCATAAACACTCCCCCTCCCTTCCGTCAAATGGCAACCCCTCCTGCTCATGTTGTGGTGTGTGGGTGTTGAGGTATATAAAGGGAGGGAATCTGGCTAAAAGAGGGAATGGTTGCCTCCGAGACACAGGAATCAGTTCGCCTCTGACACAAGGCCTTTTCCACTTTCTTTCGTGATTTTTTTCCCCTTTCTTTCTTTTTCGTTCATTGCACGGTTTTAATTCTGCTACCTCCCTCCTTTCTTTATTTGGGAGGGAGGGAGATTTCTCTGAAATTTTCGGGGGTATCCCCACACATAGGTTTACCTGTTTTCTTTTCCTGTGACAGTAAAGGTGACATTCGGAATAAAAAGATTAACACAACAGAAAGCGCCTTGAGAGGATACAGACAAAGAAAGCAAAAAAAAAAAAAAAAAAAAAAAAAAAAAAAAAGAACTGAGACAGACTAAAGGGAAAAAAAAAGTAGTAACAGAAAGGTATTTCTGTTTGTCTTGAAAGAGCGAACTGTAAAAAGAAAAGAAAAAAAAGAAGAAGAAATAATAATAAAAATTAAGAAAAGAAAAGAAAAAATATAACTGTTCGACCTGATAAAAGCAAAGCAACAACAACAGCAGCATCAAGAATATCAAAAGAAAACACATCTTCACAAGCCACCAAAAAGCAGTGGAAAGAAAACAAAACAAAAAACAAACAAAAAAACCCACTGTGTCGCCGCTCGCTCGCTCGCTCGCCAACCAGACCCGCAAGTAGTGCAATGAAGCGAGCCCACCGTGTCTTCCTCTACTTCTCCTCATGGGTTCTCCTCGCTCTGGGCTGCGTCGTGCTCAACGTGATCAACATCGACTGGACCCGGACCAACATCGTCCAAGGCATCATCATCGTCCTCATCCTCGGGGTCCTCCAAGGGTCCGTGATGGAGTTTCCGGTCCAGACAATCGCCACGCTGCTGGTCGGGGGAGACCGTCGCGCCAATGCCACGGCGCCGGCCGATCATCTGACGGTGGTTCTCAACTACAACATCTTGGCGACTAGTGAGGACGATATAGACGAGTGTTTGCAGACCATGTATGAGGCTTATATGGGCAACCTGGACGAAAATGTCAGTGCTGTGTTGGTCAGTGCCACGAACGACGAGCGTTTGAAGGAGTACGAGTTACAGGTGAGAGGAGTTGTGTTGTATTGTTTCCTCCTGTATTGTAGTGTACTACATTGTGTTCTGTTGTATTGTACTGTACTGTACTGTATTGTATTGTGGTGTGGTGTGTTGTATTGTACTGTATTGTATTGTGTTGTGTTGTATTGTATTCTTTACCGTCCAATTTCTTGTACATCGATTGTGTCCTGTGCTTTTGATTGTTTATGTATGTATATTTCATTGTTTCTGTTGCTGTTCAGATGACTCTGTGTGTGTGTGTGTGTGTGTGCGTGCGCACGCACAGATATCTATCTTTATATAAAAATGCATATACATACACACACACACACACACACACATACACACACATATACATATATATCGACACACATTTTTATCTTATATTACACACAGGGGGCACTGGCGGGAACAGGAGCGGTTGCCATTTGTCTCTTCGTGTGTTTGACCAGAGAGAGAGGAGTAGGGACGGGGGATGAGAGAAATAAAGATGTGGAGGTTGTTCATTCGATTTAGATTTTCACACACACACACACACACACACACACACACACACACACACACACGGGAGAGATGCTTGTGTTAAGCAATTAACACACACACACACACACACACACACACACACACACACACACACTCTCTCTCTCTCTCTCTCTCTCTCTCACACACACACACACACACACATATATACATTTAAACCCAATTCAAACCAATCCTTCCACTCACCCACACAGGTGAGGGACAACTACCGAGCCCTCATCTACGACACGCTGTTCCGTGAGGGCCTCAATTTCGCCTCGGGGGACCTCAGAGGAGTGGACCCCGCGCGGCACGAGCGCGTGTGGCGGCGCTACGAGCACGTGGACGGCGACCTCTTCGCCAGGGACTACCTGGACGGAGTCTGCGACGAGTTCGCCCGCGAGTTCATGGTGGTGCACCGTGTGAGCCGCGTCCTGAGAAAGTGCGGGCAGTACCAGGACCTGATGCTGCTATCGGCCGGTCACACCACGGCCTACACCTACACGGATCCGGCCTACTACGGCCGGCAGGCCAGGCCAATGGGCGAGCTGCTCTTTCAGCCTTCGGCCGACGTGGACAACATCTGGGACCGGGGGTTCGATTACACACTCGTGCTGGACGGGGATACTGGGGTTGTGAAAGGGTCCGTGTTTCAGCTGTTGGCGGTGAGGGGGTGTTGTGTTGTGTTGTGTTGTGTTGTGTTGTGTTGTGTGTGTGGGGGGGGGGGGGGGGGGTGTATGTGTGTGTGTTGGTGTGTGTGTGTGTGTGTTGTGTTATGTAGTGTGTGTGTGGGGGGGGGGGGTGGTGGGGGTGGTGGTGGTGGTGAGTGTGTGTGTGTATGTGTGTGTGTTGTGGTGTGTTGTGTAGTGTGTATATGTGTGTGTGTGTGTGTGTGTGTGTGTGTTGTGTTGTGTTTTGTATGTGTGCGTGTGGATGGGGAGGGCGAGGGGGAGGGGGGCGGACGGATATGTGTGTGTGTGATCATTGGTTTTGTTTAATTGTATACATATTTCTGTCTAGTTTTTGTAACAATTATTTTTATTCATTCATTTATGTATTTTTCTATATCATTGTCTTTGAAATCTTGTCGTGATTATTGTAACAATTATTGTAATAATTATTACTAATTATTATTAGTAGTAATAGCAGTGGGAGTGGTAGAGATGATGGTGATTATCATTGTTATCATTATCATCATCTCCACCACCACTATCTCCAGTCACTTCTTTGCTATTTCACACCTTTGTCATGTCACTCCCAAGAAACGCAAACAGCCTGGGCTACATTCACAAGCGATTTGGGCAGCGCTTATTTGCTGGGAATGAAGAATGTTTCCAAGTCCATGGAATTAGCGTGAACTGAGAATTTTTTTTTTTTTTTAAGTTAAAAAGCAAGCTTTGTGCTGTTGATTAAGATCGCCCAGGCAACTCAGCCCAGCTCTGAACCAGGCCTAACAAAGATACACAGCGTAGTGTACCTACTCGTGATTAATATTTTGCTTAGCTTTCAGCCTACTTATTTATGTTATGTTTTAAGTTTCGCATACGTCGAACATGAGAGTGTGGATTTCTGTACATGTGAAAAGACAGTAAACCAGTCTTGAGTCTTCAGTGAGTGCACGTGACAGAAGCAATGGTTTAGTCAAGTTAAAAGTTGAGATTCGTTTAAAAAAACAACAACAAACAAACAAACAAAAAAAACCCCACTTTGGGGCATGTGGGATTTTTTAAAATTTTATTATTATTATTATTTTTTTTTTTAAAGAAGCAAAAGGCGATCTTACACATGGTGACAATGTACGTGGCACGGTTACGCAGTAAACAAAGAACATGTAGCTAAAATGATGAATGCTGAGATTAAGTTAGTATTCAATGAAGCCGAACAGAGCATTAACTTTTGGAATCTAGCATCAACCATGGGAATCCAGCTGAAAAGAGTATTAACCATAACCGTGGGAATCTAGCCGAACAGAGCATTAACCGTGGGAATCTAGCCGAACAGAGCATGACCTACGGGAATAGAGGATAGCCGAGCAGAGCATTAACTATGGGAATCTAGCCGAACAGAGTATTACCCAGAACCCCGGGAATCCAGCCAAACAGAACATGAACGATGGGAACAGAAGATAGCTGAACAGAGCATTAACTGTGGGACTAGAGGATAGCCGAACAGAGAATCACCTATGGGACTAGAGGATAGCTGAACAGAGCATTAACTATGGGAATCGAGCCGAGCAGAGTATTAACCATGGGAATCTAGCCGACACAGAGCGTTAACCATGGGAATCTAGCATTAATGATGGGAATCTAGCTGAACAGAGCATTAACCATTGGAATATGGCATTAACGATGGGGATCTAGCCAACAGAGCATTAACTATGGGAATCAAGTCGAAACAGAGCAGCATTAACCATGGGAATCTAGCCGCCGAATCTCGCATTAACTGAGGAAATCTTGCCGAACAGAGCATTAACTATGGGAATCCAGCCGAACAGAGCATTTACCATTGGAATATGGCATTAGCGATGGGGATCTAGCCAAACAGAGCATTAACTATGGGAATCAAGCATTAATTATGGGACTCTAGCCCAACAGAGAAACAGTAGCCTGTGTCAGTGGTGAAGGTGTTGGCTGTGCACGTGCAGGTGGCGGCAGCACACCCGGAGCGCGGAATCGTGCAGCCGGCCATCAAGCTGCATTGTGCCCACACGGACACGCTCTTCATGCACATGGAGGTCATGCGGCAGGAGATCTACGAGCCATTGACCAACGCCATGACGGCGCTCCTCGGCCAGTCCTCATACTTCGGGAAAGCCCTCATCCGCAACGACGTCTACATCCGCCACGTGATCGGCACGCGCGACAACCTCATCGAGCGCGTGCCAGTGGACGTGCTGAGCCACGACACCTTCGAGGCGGCGCTGCTCCGTCCCCTGTACTGCGGGTCGGTGTTCCTGCTGGAGGCCCCCTCCTACAACTACATCACCTGGAACATCCGCGAGCGGCGCTGGAACCGCGGGGAGGTGTTGCTGTCGATGTACTTCTGGAAGAACGCCCTGGGCCGGCCCATGCGGTGGGTGCAGCGGAAGCTGCAGGGGTCCAGGTTCAATCCTACCCGCCTGAGGACGGAGGCCAAGCTGGACATCGTGACGTCCTACGTGGCGCACTCGGCGCTGCGACAGATGATGATGAAGCCGCTGCTTCTGGTCTATATCATCATCCACTACCGGACCTCGCTGCTCTACACCTGGGCCTCCATCATCGTCGTCATGTTCCTCGTGCTCGTCTTCCCCAAGTTCGCGACCTGCAACCGCCGCAACTACCGCTACGTGCTGCTCGAAACGCTGGCCTCCTTCCTGCAGTTCACCCCGGAGGCCCTGGTGGGGTGTGTGCGGATCGTGCGGGCCGTGCAGGCCAACCTGGTGCTCAACGCCAAGTGGGTGCCGCAGCGCGCCGTGGAGGAGCAGTTCAAACGCTCCAACCCCTTCCTGTCCAGCTTCAGGCACCTGTGGGGGTACTCGGCCTTCGCGGGGGTCAGCGGCGTGCTGGTGGCGGTCTTCGCCATGGACGCCGTGCTGATCTTCGTCATGCTGGGCACGCTCTTCCTGCTGCCGTTCTACACGGGCCTCACCTCCCTCAACCCCCGCCTCCAGTCCTCCAGGGCTCTGGCCCGCAGGAGGGAGGCCCTGGAGACGGGCGCCATCGCCACCATCACCAAGCCCGACAAGTCCGCCGCCTCCACCGCCGCCGACACCTCCTCCCTCCTCATCCCCTCTGCCTTCACCAACTCGGCCTTCAGTGCGGACGAGGACGCCGAGTCTCAGTCCCAGAAGAGTTACCGGATTCCCCGGCCCGCGTTGTTCCCCCCGGCTCTGGACGTTGCGGGGTCGGCGCCTCGTTTGCTGTCGCCGTCGTTCCGCGCTCCTCCCACCTCAGAACATTGCCCCGGGCTTTCCTCCGCTGACCCCGGCGCTCCAGTCATCCTGCGCGTCTCTGGTCTTCCTGCCACAGCCCCGCCACAGCCACAGCAGCAGCAGCCACAGCTGAGGGACTGCCAGCCAGTGAACGTGCCCCTGCACGTGACTCCCCAGCAGCTGACCGTGCCCACCCCTACCCCTCCCCCAACGTGTGATCTTAGTCGGCAGAGCTCCCCCTGCCTTCCGAGGGCTTACTCCAGCAGGACGTTTCTCGTCTCCGAGGAGGCCTACTCCCCCCACCGTGCAGGCTCCAACTCCATGGAGGCCTGAGTTATGAAGTCGAGTCAAGTCAAGTCAAGTCAAGTCAAGTCAAAATCGTTAAAACAGAGATTTAGGACCCGTAGCCTCTTATGGCCATCGGGGCAGTGAATTCGTTCACATCCACTGTGTCCAGGGCTGGGGCATAGGAAGAACGGAATCCAGTCTTCTCCTTCCTCTGTCCCTCAATCGAACCGGGTGATGTGAGGAAAAACATTAATCGGAGTTGTCTTTCCCAAGGACATAGCAGCATGCTGAAACGGGTGTCTCGATCCTTGATCACTGGTGAACAATGGATCAGAATCCAAAGCCAACTTACTCTACCACTGTGCCTCCTTTATGATCTTCATCGAAGGTGTGATAAGCTTACACAACTTCTTTTTTTTTTTTTTTTATCTTTTTTTTTTTCTTTCTCTCTCATTTCAGTTTTTGTTTTCGTCCTTGCTAAAGGGACGGCACTCCTTCCTCGGCCGTGAGCCGCCGGTCATGTGAACACTTCTGACTGAGTCGCATAACGACTCACGTGACTGTCACGCGGCCGGACGCCATCTTGATACATCCGGGTCACACACACCCTCTTCAGGGACAGCGGAAAGTAGTCACCGTTTTTGTGACGTCTGTACTTCATGATTTAGTCCTTCATCAATTTACTTTATTTATCTGTATACTTGCTCGAGATAAATCGTAACTGGTTACGTATGATAATGATACCGATGCTTTTCACGCTGGACGTGCATATGATCATAAACCTGAGGTTTTTTGTTTGTTTGCCTTTTGGGAAGATGGGGGGTGGGGGAGTTGTGGTGAAGTTTGGGTTGTGAGGGGTGGGGCGGGAATTGGGATGAATTTATGTGTGTGTGTATATCAGTTGTGTGTGTGTGTGTGTGTGTGTGTCCATCTCACTCTGTGTGTGTGTCAGTGTGTGTGTGTGTGTGTGTGTGTGTGCGCGCGCGCACGTGTATAGTTTGTCAAGTTCGTCGCTCGAGCTGAGAGTGAGCATTTTCTGTACATAGATACATTTTAATCTAAGATAAACCGCTCTCTTTCCATATTAAAAAAAAAAAAAAAAAAAAAAAAAAAATCCACCTCCTCTTTTATTTTTATTTTTATGACATTCCACTGGGAATTTTTAACCCTACAATTATGTCAATTTTCGTGTGTGTGCAATCTCGTCTGAGGGAGTGTGCGTGTGTGTAAGCGCGCGCGCGCGCGTGTGTGTGTAAGAGACAGAGAGAGAGAGAGAGAGAGAGAGAGAGACGAGGGGGTGTGGGGGTGGAGAGGGCAGGGGGTGCGTGGCGGGAAGGGCGTGTGTGTTATATAAGTACATGGATGTGTCAGAACTGTCTTGTGGAATATGTGCCAGAACAACACAACATTCGTTTTAATGAATAATTTAAAATTCACAGCAGGCTACTTTCACCACAAACGTGAGGTCACGATCTCGCAATTGTTCTTCTTATTTTTCTTGTTCTCCTCCTCCTCCTCCGCCTCCTCCTCCTCCTCCTTCTTCTTCTTCTATTCATTTATCTCTGCAGTCCAGGGCTACATACGCACAGCACAAGAAGTAGGGGAGAGAATTATTACTCTGTGATGGATGCGAGGTCTTGGGCAAACAGGAAAGAAGGTGGGGTCGGGTTTGGGGGGTGTGGGTGAAGGAGGAGGTGGGGAGCGGGTCGGGGAAGGGGGGGGCCGGGGGGTGACAGTGCGTGGAAAACCTCTCGTGTGATTAATTAAGGTATGTGAGGGGAATTCCAGCATTAGCGTTGGCGTGCTTGAACTAAATGTGTATAACGTCTCACATCTTGAAAACATACGTACGGTCTTTTATATTTATGTGCCGTTGTACTTTTTCGATCGAGCGAACGTGTCTCTGTTTTGGGGGTGACGTCAGTGACGTTCTGTGCGTGCGTGTGTGACGTCTCCGTGTGTGTGTGTGTGTGTGTGTGTGTGTGTGTGTGTGTGTGTGTGTGTGTGTTTCCTCTTCCTCTGTGAATGAGTGACGGCATTGAGGAAGTGGAGGGGAGGGGAGGGAGTTGGATGTGAATGGACAGGTGTGTGTGTGTGTGTGTGTGTGTGTGTGTGTGAATTTTGTCCAAGAGAGAGAAAGAGCGAGATGGTGGGAGAGACGAAACGTATCGGCAAAACCAAACGAATTTTACTTCATGAGGATAGAGGAATAAGCAAATTTAACTTACTTTTTTATATCCAGCCTTCTGAGCGAGAGAGAGAGAGAGAGAGAGAGAGAGAGAGAGAGAGAGAGAGAGTATGCATATGCAAATGAATAAGCCTATGTCTATGGCTACCAGCGAAGTGTGTTGGGACTGTCATATAATTTATTATTGTCCTTTATGAAATCCTTCGTGTATTGCCTACGTTGCGAAAACAAATTAAAAAACAACAACAACATATTGAATTAAACTGAAGTTGATTTGGCCATGCATGTGTCTATGTGTTTCTGGTTGTTGTTTTTTTTTTGTTTGTTTGTGTGCGTGTGTGTGTGCGTGCGTGAGTGTGTGCGTGCGTGCGTAAGTGTATGTGCGTATGCATGCGTGCGTTCGTGTGTGTGTGGGGGGTGGGGGGGTGGAGGCGGGGGGGGGATGGGGGGGGGGGGCGTGGGGGTGATTATATAGATGCAAATCTGAACAACAACAACAAGACAACAACAACAACAATACTCCATAGATCAGTTTAGTAACGTCATCGTAAATTCAGTTACAGAGAAACAGCACATGGCAAGACAGGGCACACAACACACAGGGAACACACTGACTGTCACATTCAAGCCACTCAACGTATTTACAGTCACACGCTCTCACACTGCATGCAATGCACAAAGACATGCTACCACTCACACCAACACACACACACACACACACACACACACGCACACACACACACAGAGTCAGAAATACAGAGGCAAAGACTGAGACACAGTGACAGACAGAGAGACAGAGACACTGAGTAACAGGGACAGACAGAGAGACAGAGACTGAGAAAAAGCGCAGACGGAGAAACGCAGACAGAAAGACGAGGAGTCACATACAAAGAGAGAGATTCAAGATGCATGATTCAAAAACTTTATTACTCAAGGATAAAGATTTTAGGCATTGCCTAGTCTTCCAAGCTGTCCTTGTGACAACTAAAACAATAACGATAAGACACAACAATAATAATATACTAATAATGGTAAATACTATTACCACTACTACTACTACTACTACTGACTACCACTACCACCACCATCACCCCTACTGCTAATGATAACAATATTAATCAACGCACTAACATCATGATCATTATAAAAAAAAAATTAAAAATCGTAAAGGGAACACAGTCATACACTCACCCCCCCCCCCCACACACACACATACACATACATATAGACACACTCATTCCCAAACACACCCACCCTTGTGCACATACACATATGCACATATAGACACATGCATGAGTATGTCTACATGTACATACATATGCATACATAAACATAATTAGGCATCAAATCATATTGTAGATATTACAAATCATATCATAGTGTATTAGTAGATATTGAAAAAGAAAAAGAAAAAAAATCAGTATTGAAAGGTATGAAGTAAAGGAGTTATTAAGGCTGTCAAATTAATCACCACACAGAATACAGGAAAGAGGAATGACTGAAATGAGAAACAGATGATGAGAACAGAATAACATAGTTATATAACTGTACATATACAATAGTGATGACAATTCTGATGCTGACGTAGTAGGCAATAACATCCAGTCAATGGCGTGCATATAATGCATGAAAATCACAAAAAAGGTGGAAAATCAGATAAAACACTTTAGTGTATGTAAATGAATAGACAACGCATACATTTCACAAAAAGGGGATGATGTTTTTAGCTGGTTATATTTGTTTTGGGGACCTATTGTTTATGGAGCAGAAGTTTCCATACATCTGATTTGAAGGACGATAATGATTCGCATATCTTGATGAACGTAGGAAGAGAGTTCCAAACAGATGGTCCAAAAAATGCAAAAGCTAGATTTGTACAAATCAATGCGCACACGAGGCAGAATATAATTATCTGAATCGTAATGCTCTGTTGCCCTTTGAACAAATTCATTGAGGTACGGTGGTGGCATGGTTGTGTACTTTGAACATGAGGACCATTCTATTGTAGTCGAATTGCTTGTACAGTCGTAGTGTCTCCAGTTTTGTTAATTTCTCATCGATTGATAGTGAATGGTCGTGCAGAATCAGCTCAGCTGCTCGTCTATGTACTTTGTTTTTTTTAACCTGGTTGTGACTGGCATTGCTCCAGACGGCCGTAGATGCATAATTGATAAGAGAAAGACAATGTGCCCCGACTGGAAGAATAATTTTCGGGTTGGAACATCGATATAAATTTATTAAGTAAGAACAGACTGCAAGCTAACGAATGAGAGAGAGAGAGAGAGAGAGAGAGAGAGAGAGAGAAGGGGGAACAGATAAACGGACACAGGAAGCATCGGAGAACATCGCATGAAGAGAGAGAACTCTTTCTACTGCCGCCAGCTTTGTGAATACAGGTGGTCTCCCCTATACATCGCCTCATCGTCCATCAAAGACATGTACAATACAATACAATACAATACAATACAATACATCTGTATTAATCCGATTGGAAATTACATGTGCATTCAAAGGCTCGTCACTCACACCAATCAGTCTCTCAGCCAAAAGCCAAGTCCAACATATATCTATGAAGCACAGCACTGAAATTTTAACTTAAAAGTGAAAAGACTGAATTAAATATGAAAGTGATAAAAACGTTAGAGCTTGCTTTATAACACAATAAGAGAAATTATAACCTGTATTTCAAAGAAAACTAAGAAGCACTATTTCCGGTAAAAGAAATTATAACAAGTATCTAATAGAAAAAGTAAGAAGCGCTATTTCCGAATATGAGACACTATGATAAAATTATCATTTTGCTTTATAAATTCTTCAGTGGCATTTTGTATAAAGAAAAATATCACATTCTTGGATGCCATAAGAGACTGAGATGATTTTGTTTGAATTTTATCGCATACACAAAGAAACATTGATTTTCAGAATTAAAAAAAACAACCTATTCCAAGTTATCAGAAATCAAACATGACATTTTAACAAAAATAGCTGAACAAACACTTTTATAAACTCGGGAGAAAACTATCTGTAAATACATAGATTTAAAAACGACCACTGTTTTAACATATGAACACGTGTTTCCACTCACTGACACATTCAAAATCACCTCCACCCCCCATTCTCCCCAAACAACTCCGACCCCTCACCCCCCGCCACCCACCCACCCCGACATGCCGTCCACCCTCTTCCACACGCGCGCACCTTGCATCCCAACTCGAAAAACACGTCCGCGCCCGCACTGACACGTACACCCCCCCCCCCCACCCCACCCCCGCCTCCCACACCCCACCCAACCCCTCAACCTCTCTTTCACAATTCCAACAACAACAGCAGCAAGAGAAATGGCACAGGTGGATATGTTAAAAGTGTGTGTGCTGCCTATCAAGGTTGAGCGTCCGAACAGCTGTTGGAATCAAGGAACAACTGTAACCGGTTGTTCTTGTGCGGGGGGAATCTAAACCTACCACTTCTGTCCACCCGTTTGCTGTTAAAATCTGAGTAAGGAGGGTGAGCTTCATCGTCTGAAATTGTATAAAACCTGTCTGTCATCTTTTTTCCGGTATACGTCGTCAAAATTGTCTTGTCTTCTAATGATCTTGTCAAGTCTGTCCTTGGTCTGTTTGGCCACATTCCCGCCCCAGCACACAGAACCATAAAACAGAACACTGGAAACAACAGACCAATATTAAACATTTCGAGCAGCTGGTTACATACGTTGAAAGATTTTAGTTTACTTTTTTTTTAAATCAGTGAATCTGAGTGTTCATTTTATGAAAGTTTGTTGTCAATAATTACGCCAAGGTGTCATATGTGTTGACCTGTTCAACAGTCTCTCCTTTGATGACAGTCTGATTGATACTTGGTTTCTTCTTCCTGTAATCAATAACTAGTTCTTTTGTTTTTGTAACATTTAACTCTAAAAGCTTATCATCACACCAAGTTGTAAAATTGTCAATTTCCTGTCTGTACTCAGTGTCGTCGTCATCAGTTATAAGTCCTGTCAGAGCTGAATCGTCAGCGGACTTGACGAGTAGACACGATGCTGCGCCACTCCTGTAGTCAGCTGTGTTCAAAGTAAAAAGGAAGGGTGACAGTACAGTGCCCTGGAGAGCACCAGCATTCATGTACAAAACACAGGAAAGAGAGTCCTTATCTTTTACAAATTTGGGTCTGTTGGTAAGGTAGTCTAAAATCCATAAGATGGTTGGGGAATTAATTTTCATCTGTAAAAGTTTATTAGCTAAAAGGTGGGGCTGAATAATGTTGAACGCACTTGAGAAGTCAAGAAAACATCAGTCGGATGTATGTGCCAGGCCTGTCTAAATGTTCATATGCCTAAATGTTCATATGCCTTATTTAAAACAAACAACAAAGCATCATCAACATTTCTGTTTCTCCTGTAAGTAAACTGTAGAGGATCTAAAAACTCCTTCACAAAATCCCTGTAAGTGAATAATTCTCTCGAATGTCTTCATATTGACAGATGTTAGAGCCACAGGGCGAAGGTCATTCATGCACTTAACAGATGTTTTCTTTGGAACAGGAACAATGCATGGTGTTTTCCATATGGGGGGCATTTTACACTGGCTCAGTGATTGATTAAAAATCATTGTAAAAATTCTGTAAAGTTGTTCTGCATTGTGTCTAAGAGTGTTTGTTTTAATGCCATCCGGACCAGCTGCTTTGTTCATTTTTACTCTTTTTAACTGTTTAAGAACATCATCTTCAGTGACAACTATTCTCTCCCCTTATTGTTCGAAGGGGGTTTCGGTCAGAAAGTCGGCCAGCTCTTTCTGTGGTCACTGAAGTCGTGACGGTCAAACTGTGCATAAAAGGCATTCAGTTGGTCTGCTGCCTCAGCTGAACACTTTGTTACAGGTTCTGTTTCTATGTTGTTGTTGTTTTTGTTTTATGCCCACTCATCAATTAACCCCTTCCCATACCCCTTTCATATTATTACCAAATAATTTGGCCTCTGTTTTGCGTTTATACTCTAATTTACCATTCCTCAATTCTGTTTTCACTTTCTTTTGTACCCTCTTTAACTCATCCTTATCATTTCTATAGAATGCTTTTTTCTTCATATTTAGAGTAGCTTTTATTTGTTTGTTAATCTATGGTTTGTTATTTGGGGAAAAGTTTAATTTCTTTATTTGGAACCACACAGTCCTCACAAAATTTGATGTATTCTGTCACGGTGTCTGTCAGTTCGCACACATCATCCGCTACATCCACGAACACACTCCAGTCCGTGCTTTTGAGACAGCCCCTCAAAGTTTCAACGGCGTCAACAGTCCAATCACCAATTGTCCTGGTCACAGGCGCTTGCCGTTTTACAAGGGATCTGTAGCGTGGAATCATGTGCACGAGGTTATGGTCAGACCCTCCAAGGGATGGTAGCTGTAGAGATGAGGAAGCATCCTGCACGTTCGAATGAAAGAGGTCAATAGTCTTGTCTTTGCGTGTTGGAACAGAAACCTGTTGGTAAAATCTTGGAACTGTTTTATTAAGAGTGCGGTGATTAAAATCGCTAATTAAAATTTTAAACGAGTCAGGTGCCTTTGTGTCAAGGTCGTGCAGATGACTGGCAAGTGAGTTCGCAACTTCGCAGGGGGTGGCACCGGAGATTAGAAAAGAGAGATAAACCACTCGCGGCAGGCCCCTTCTTTCTGTCTATAACAGTGCTGAAGCCGTTTTGGGGCACACACGCAGTGCGGAAGGGTGGGGGTAAATCTCCCTCTCCTTCCCCACCTGAAGGAAACTGGTCGGTTCTGACGGTTCAGCTGCAGTAAAGCGAAAGTTAAGTTACGCCTGGAATTTCCCACGTGTAGTAAGATTCGCTGTATACAATGAAAACCGATTCATTTTTGCTTTGGTTTTTAGCACGTTTGCATCTGCTTGAATATAGATAATATAAAAAGAAAATAAAGCAGCTCCCCCCACCACCAACTCCCCCCCTCCCCGAGCGCAATGTTGCACATGAGAGAGACAGTTATAAATTATTGAACTGCGTTTTCGTAACGCTACTTTTTCTTCACACTTTCTGGTTTACATCACCATTTCTTCAAAAAAAAAAAAAAAAAAAAAAAAAAAAAAAAAATCAAAACATACAACACATATTCAGCTCTGTCTCTCTTCTAACATCTGTCTATACATACATACATGAATACATATATACATAATTTCATATAGATCTATCAGTATGTAAATCTAAATCTATCTATATGTACATAATCATATATATAATTCATATATATACGAACGCTTCATGTTGCCCGAGCAGACCGTTGTATTGTGCTCTATCTCTCTCTCTAAGTCTCTGTCTCTGTCTCTCTCTCTCGGGAGTTTTACATGGCTGTTAAAAACATCTACGATTCTGTACTTGTATGTGTTCGTGACAAAGGTATTTATTCAGACTTTTTTCAGTGTCCAAGAGGGGTTAAACAAGGTTGTATGCCAAGCACACAGCTGTTTTCCTTTTTCATCGGTGAATTGGCAGTGGAGTTATCAAAGAAGGGGAGACATGGAATACAAATGATACCTGGCGCAACAGATTTGCTCTTAATGCTATTTGCTGATGATGTTGTTCTCTTGTCTGACACACCCATAGGGTTACAAAATCAATTAAATGCCCTTAAGCAAGAAACAGACAGACTACAACAAACAGTGAATCTCGATAAGACCAATATTATAGTTTTCCGCAATGGAGGTCATCTTTTGACTCGTGAAAAATGGTGCTGTGGTGATAGGGAAATAAAAGTAACCAATACATATAAATATTTAGGAATGTTATTCACAACAAAATTGAGTTTGACATCTGCGTGGGATGAAGCAAACAGAAAAGGGAAAAAAGGTGTAATCCAAATTATAAAATCACTCAGGAGACTGCATTCGACTGACGCTTTCCTTTCGTTTGGGCGGGGCAAAGGCAGCTCATGAATAATGAATGCGTGTCGCGGCGCAGGCTGCCTGGCTTCAGCAATTTCTGCAAGTGGTTTATCTCTCTTTTCTAATCTCCGGTGGCACTGACGTGGATGAACATTCACAACTGTCAAATGCACGTGCGTAAACTCTCTTGGCAGGTTACCAGTAAGGCCTCAGTCCAAGGGTCATGACCTCCAAAGCAGGCGAGCAATGTTTGTTTACAACAGTTATGTTGTTTGGATGACACCACTGTTTATTAACATATGTGGCACACACCCCCCCTCCCCCCTTCCTCCCTGCTTCATTGTCCTGCACCCCCCCCCCACCCCCCGCAACCCCCTCCCCTGCTGAATAAAATAAAACCATCGAGGGCTACATGAGTGTCCGGTATAAAAAATGTTAAGCCACGTGTCAGTAAAACACATAAGACTGCACGTTTTAAAATCACTGAAGGAGAGGGTACGAGCAGAAAGTTCGTCCATTTTGTTTTTAACTCTTTCCATACGAACGGCGAAAGAGACGACGTTAACAGCGTTTTACCCCAATTATCATCATCAAAATATTGCAAGCGGAAGGCTCTTATACTGAAGACGTGAATGTTGACAAAGAATACCACAATTCTGACGACGGAAGCTAAAGGTTGGGTCATTCACCCACTGGACATCCGAGGGGTCTGTGTAGAGGAGATCGAGAAAAGAGGACTGGCCGTACTGAGTGAGTTAATAGATTGCACATTGCCCTGTATCAGAAACGGCAGATAAAGTTTGTACCTGGCTTGTTCCTGGCTCTTCTTCTTCTTCTTCTGCGTTCACTCGTATGCACACGAGTGGGCTTTTACGTGTATGACCGTTTTTACCCCGCCATGTAGGCAACCATACTCCGTTTTCGGGGGTGTGCATGCTGGGTATGTTCTTGTCAGTTCCATAACCCACCGAACGCTGACATGGATTACAGGATCTTTAACGTGCGTATTTGATCTTCTGCTTGCATATACACACGAAGGGGGTTCAGGCACTAGCAGGTCTGCACATATGTTGACCTGGGAGATCGTAAAAATCTCCACCCTTTACCCACCAGGCGCCGTCACCGTGATTCGAACCCGGGACCCTCAGATTGACAGTCCAACGCTTTAACCACTCGGCTATTGCGCCCGTCGTTCCTGGCTCTGATCCCACCCTGTCGTCATCTCCTGCGGAGTCTCAGCTCTTTGGGGGTAAAATCCAGCTGAGGCCTGATCATCGCTGCCTCAGAATTACGAAGCTGAAGCAGGTCCGCCATGTTGTAATGGAGGGGCGGGAGAGCCTGGTCATTGTAGTTGTCACACATCGACAGTGAAAAACAGCCACACACAAAACAGAAACGCTGAGCAACAACAGACGCACCAGTCCAAACTCGGCACAGTCACAGAACGTTTTGCCCATTTTAAACACTTCAATCAAACCACAGACATTTAAAACAGACCATTTAAAACGAGCCAGTGAATACACCGTGTCGCCACAACTGCAGCGCCACCTCCACATATTCACTTGCAGATCTCTCTCTCTCTCTCTCTCTCTCTCTGATTTCTATATGTACCCCTCCACACATCATACTAATCTACGGGGAAACTGGAAGATATCCATTGCGGGTCAGAACAGTCTATGAAATGTGTTAAATATTGCTCAGTTGAAAACAACAAAGTTACCAATGCCGATGATATGCAGACAAACGTATGAAATGCTCTTGTTACAGCACGAATCTAGTCATTTTAACTGGGCATCCGATACGCAGAAAATTTGAACTGAAAAAGGCTTCAGAACTAGTTGGCTCAAACGCCAAGGTAATCAGTGAGTATGTTTTTTTATGACCGAGATCAAAGATCGACTTATTTCTTGTTATAAACAAATATGGGATTCGGCCATGTTGAATACAATGATAAATATGATTATCTATGTTAATATAAAAGTGTTTATCAAGCAGAAATATATCTATGATTTATTTCGAATAAATGGCACAGATACAGGTGATAAGATTCAGACTGTAAGTGGGATTTAAAAAAACGCACCTGAAAAAACAATTAAAAAAAAAAAAAAACAAGCTAAAAAACCAACAACTGTAAGCAGTGGTTTCATAATGAAGAATATTTAAATGACACAATCTAGATGCCCATCATGCAGAAACGAGAACGCCCGGATAATGAAGGTCACTTTCTATTCCACTGTGTTGCTTATAAACGCGGCAAGTTTTGTAATGCGGTAACTTCTTCCACGTACCAGCTTGGTGCAATAATGCTTCAAATCCATTGTCGAACAACAAGGAAAACGAAAACTGATGAGAAGTCTTGCTGAGTACATTACAGAAGCTGTGAGCATTAGAAAAAAAGATTCTGAACAAGGGACCCCTTAATCTCAGAATGATCCAGTTCACGTCCAGCAGCAGCAGTGTGTGTGTGTGTGTGTGTGTGTGTGCGTGCGTGTGGGGCCCAGGGGCCCACTGAGGCGGGACCCACGACGCGCGCGCACACGCGCATGGCACACAAACACAGACACTGACACACAGACACAGACACACACACACACGCACACACACACACGCGCGCGCGCGCACGCACGCACGCACGCACGCCACCATCCCTACCATAACCCCTTCCCTCCTCAGTCCCCGACTCCCCCTCCCCACCGTCACACACACGAAAAAAAAAAAAAAAAAAAAAATCCCTTCGTCAGCAACTTGCAATCCGCAGTTTGACATCTGTCGTGTGCTCAGCTTGCTATATCACTGAGCAAAATTCACCAGAATAGCTTATGCATAACCTTGGGTCAAGGACTGACTCAGACCAGAGTCTTACGTGTTATAATATTATCTGGCTGCTTGGTGTGGAAAGCCGGCAAGGTAGGATGGGTTCATAATATCACTGACTGTGTGTCCACTTCGCTCAGTCGACGGTATCAGTCCACCGGCCTTGAGTCGGCAGAAAACATTATGTCTGAGGGTGCCTTTCGTACAGTACCGCACACTGACAGTGACAGTGACAGCAAATGCCCCTGGTCAGAAATCGGGCTCAGTGGAAGCACTCAGTGCGGGACTGACTTGTTCGGCCCGTGGTAGTGACAGCTCCGCTGAGGACTGAGTGACAACTGATCACAGTGTGGTGGTTGCACACTGAGTTTATTGTCGTAATCATGGTACAGCTTTTGTGCCGATAACTGCACAGTTCTTTAACTTAATAAGTTCTGTTGACCCCCCCGGGTTTACTGGAGGATTGATCAGCCACTGAGCCATCCTCTATCCCTTCTCTCCCCCCCCTCCACCAACCCGGCAACCTTCTCCCCTAAAAAAAGAACAAAAACACTGACAACAAACCAAAACAAATAAACAACAACAACATCAACAACAAACCAAACAAACCCAAAACAACAATAACAAACAACAAACCAAAAAAAACACCAACAAAAAACAACACAAAAACAAACAAACAAACAAACAAACAACAACAACAACAACAAGCCAAACAACTCCAAAACAACAATAACAAAACACAAAAAAAAACAACAACAAAAAGCAACACAACAACAACTACAACAACACACATACACAAACACACACAAAAGAAATAACAACAACAATGAAACAACATAACATCAACGTATATCGTGTTCCTATAGACTCGTGTCAGTATCAAATGTTGGCTTTCTGTCTGAATCCCCCTGACCCCCTCCCCTAACCCCTGGCCTTGTCCTCTCTTTGTGCTAAATATATACGGAACAGGAATGCTCTCTCCTCTCTCTCCCTCCATCCCGCTCTCTCCCTCTCTCTCCCTTCCTCCCTCTCTCTCCCTCCATCCCGCTCTCTCCCTCTCTCTCCCTCCATCCTGCTCTCTCCCGCTCTCTCCCTCCATCCCGCTCTCTCCCTCCATCCCGCTCTCTCCCTCTCTCTCCCTCCATCCCGCTCTCTCCCTCCATCCCGCTCTCTCCCTCTCTCTCCCTCCATCCCGCTCTCTCCCTCCATCCCGCTCTCTCCCTCTCTCTCCCTCCATCCTGCTCTCTCCCTCCATCCCGCTCTCTCCCTCTCTCTCCCTCCATCCCGCTCTCTCCCTCCATCCCGCTCTCTCCCTCTCTCTCCCTCCATCCTGCTCTCTCCCGCTCTCTCCCTCCATCCCGCTCTCTCCCTCTCTCTCCCTCCATCCCGCTCTCTCCCTCTCTCTCCCTCCATCCTGCTCTCTCCCGCTCTCTCCCTCCATCCCGCTCTCTCCCTCTCTCTCCCTCCATCCCGCTCTCTACCTCTCTCTCCCTTCCTCCATCTCTTTCCCTTCCTCCCTCTCTCTCCCTCCATCCCGCTCTCTCCCTCTCTCTCCCTTCCTCCCTCTCTTTCCCTTCCTCCCTCTCTCTCCCTCTCTTTCCTTTCCTTTCCTCCCTCTCTCTCCCTCTCTCTCCCTCCATCCCGCTCTCTCCCTCGCTTTCTCTTCCTCCCTCTCTCTCCCTCTCTTTCCTTTCCTTTCCTCCCTCTCTCTCCCTCTCTCTCCATCCATCCCGCTCTCTCCCAGTAGTATAAGAGATGGGGGTTCTATATACAACTTTTTTGGGCGTATTAGCTTGTGTTAAGGCCCTCAAGCATAAAAAAAATTTAGTCAAAACCTGTGTTTGTTGGAGTAATATGACCCTCAAGCATAAAAAAAAAATATATAGTTAAAACAAGTTATATGTGTATGGAGAGCCAAATCACAAAAAAAAAATATGATGGTTGGATATGTGTATGGGGGAGCGAAACGGTCATGGGGGTTCTATATACAACCGACC
>NC_134894.1:17897502-17906281 GCF_041734735.1 Babylonia areolata | reverse complement strand
CCATAATTACAAATACATACGCATTTAGCGGTTCTGCCGTTTCAGCTTTTTTCTGAATCTGAATCGTAATGCCTTCAGACGCATTTTCGATACGACGTCCACTCCCGTGAAGAGAATTATCATCTGTGGTGCGCATATCCAACCAAAGAGCATAATTATTCGTGAAATATTCACCGATTGTGACATCCGCTAGTTCTAAATCTTTTACCACTTTGTCTACTTCGGGGTCGCGTTTTTGCGTTCCGAAAAACTTTCTGATTTCATCCCATTGTTGATAGGAACGCATACCTTGACTAAACAGTTGATTGGGCACACCTTCGATCGTCACTTCAACCTTATCGATCTTAGGATTGTAATACTCATCAAACAACAGCAGTACACCCTTCATACTTTTTGCCGGCACGTTGAGATTAATATTCCAGAGTGTGTCAGATTTGTCCAGAGGAATTTTACGATGTCGTAGTATTCTATCAAATAAAATAGCGAGCCTACCTGAATAATAACCGGCTATCTGTCTCGCAAGTTCGGGTTGTGTGACTTTCTCAAACTCGAGACTAATCCCTTCTATCGTATAGGATGCATCCGGGTCTGTGCTGCGGATAACCTTGCTATAAGCGTTAAAGGTAAGTTCATACTCCAGGCGATCGCCGAGAGCACTCTGATAAAATGGTGCATGAGATTCTAGCAATTCGAAATCAAGCGGAATACAAAATCGATTACCATAAGCCTCCGCAATGGCGGCATCTCTAGCGATAGTGTCATCTCCATTATCCGCGTTAATACGCAATCGTGTCACATTACGGTGTGTAGTTAAGTCAATACCTTGATAAACGGCGTTTCTTCGTTCTTGTCGAGTTCGCCAAAGATCTCCATAAGTATAAAATACATCACTATCTTCAACGCTCATGATTTCATTACCGGAAATGCGAATGGTTGTTTTACGTACTATGGCTCTACCAATATTATCAACGAGTGTTCTGTTCACATCTGTGGTAGAAGTCAAAGAAATTTTGAATGCTAGCCGAACACTCCCCGGAACGATCACATCATCAACACCTAAATTAGGAAAGCGTACAAGAAGTTGTTGATTCTGATCGATAGTTGACGGATTGTTAGTAATCACGACAGTCTGCCGCACGCCCTTTATCCCCCGCGGCTCCCGCAAACTTCTCATTGGATTAAGCTTTCTTCCACTCATTTTTTTGGTTTTATATAGATATAATGATATAACTTTATATTATAAGTTTAATATGGCGGAAGGTGGTGAGATGGCGGAAGGGTTCGCAGAAGGTGGAATAATAGAATCTGGTTTCTTGCAAACAGAATTATTAAAGAGCGCGGTTGATGATTACTATGATGCATTTGGACAAGAGCCCGATGTTGGGCGAAATTATACCAATTTTGAACTTGATAGTAGAGGTACACTACGATTAAAAAATAATCCAGATTTTAATATCATTAACGTCCGCACGAAACAACCCCTAGCACTTTCAACACTAGCGGGAAAACCTGGTGGAGCAAATATTATTCGCGAGGAACTTGGTTTTGTAGACTGGAGGAGGAAAAACTTAAAACCCCAAACGGTCGCGGCTCTCCAAAAGGTTGAAGCCAAACTGGGTGAAGAAATTGAGATGGATGATTTCTCACCAAATACAATCGATGAAGTACTTAAAACTATAGATGATCCTCCCCTCACCGATGAACTGGGTGGTTATATTCGTGAACTCAAAGGTTTAGACAAAGCCATGCAAAGACAGCGCGGTAATCTTTCTGACAACCTCTCAAAACTCTCTCACCTGGATGAAGAAATATCAACTTTAAAAATAAGAATTCAGTCTGCGGAACTAGCTGATAAAGATGAAAGCGAAATCAAACCCTTGCGTTTACAATTAGACGATCTAAACATCGAGCGTGCTGCACGGCTAGAAGCGTTATCAACACACAAAGAAGCGCTGCGATCTCAAATCAGCAGAATGCGTGAAACGATACACAGAATTCTTGAGGAGGACACAACACTAGCGGAACGTATTCGAACGCTTTTTAGAGAACAAGGCATTACTATCGTTTCCATTCTTACTGCCTTTGGTATGATTATCAGCACTATCGTTTTGGCCGTCACGGGTGGAGGGGGCACTCCACGGGCGCCGGGTAAAAAAGATGACAACTGGATAAGAAAAAGACTTAAAGATTTGGGAGAATTACTTAAAAAATTAGGTTTAAAGGCGATTGATGCCCTCCCAGGAGTCATTGGGGCTATTGTTTCGTGGTTATTAAGCACGTTGGGTAAAGCGGTTGGGTGGTTAGCCAACAACCTGTGGGCACTCGTGCTCGGTGCTGGCCTCCTCCTGTTTGATTATTTAAAGAAGAGAAAGTAAATACCACCTATCAATCCTAAAGTAAGAGCGACTTTATAGTCTTTGTGAGTTGTTGGCTCTTCTTCGTACGATACTTTCGCTGGTTTGAGTTTAAATTTGTTATCCGAAGAACCTGCACCATACAGAAAGGGTCTATTACCAGCACCGGTAGCTATTGCAAATCCTGGTCGAGATGTTTGTATTAATTTTTTATTTCTGTAGGTAAGAGTGAACCACCCGCGAATGCCTAACAAAACTCTCGTTTCACCCGCTCCTGTCCTCGGTGTTGTCAAAGGCTTGTGTGATTTATAATCGAGCACCGTATTACTCGCATCAAGCATTGCCAAGTCTGCATCAGAAGGTGGCACAAGAGCCCAGTGACCTCTAGACCATTGAAGAGCTTTTCCTGATGGGGCAACAAAATAGTATGCAGGAACACTTTGGGTAGGTGGAACACTTTGGGTAGGTGGAACACTTTGGGTAGGTGGTACAATGTGTGGTAGTTCGTTTAATCCATCATTAACACCAATATTCTGTTCTTCTGTCGCAATGACAATTTTATTATTATAATTAATGTGTGTACCAACCCTCAATGCCATATCAGATGGGGCCATATAAAGGCCAACACCAAATGCAAAGTTTACTTCGGATCTCGCGTACTGGAGAACGTCCTGGTATTTTTTTATCGCCGTTTGTAGGTTTTCGGGGGCATTAATCGCATCTTCAACATTGGCTAAAAATTGTTTTTGCGCATCAAATCCAGTTCCTTTTGTTGTTATACTCGTGCGCGTTTGCGCTTGTGACCCTATTAGAGCCCACACATAAGTGCGAATGCTATCGTTGAGACGAACTATCCCCGCATGTGTAAAACCCAACCCCTTATCAGGAATAAATGTTGTCCAAGCCCGGGTGATGTCCACCGTATGTCTGATTTTATCGTGGGGGCTAAAGAACACAGGTCCCTCTCCTCTGTTTCTCATTGCCTGTCGTGCAGCCCCACCGGGGGTCTCAGCCTGAATAAATTCTCCCAAACCAAAGCCATGCTTTTCTATTTTCTGTCTCCAATCCCTCTGCCCAAATTCGGCACACAAACGCTGATAAACTGTTTTATCAAACGGATTATTATACATGTTAAATGCTTGGTCGGTGGGTAGCGGGATTTTTAACTCGTCCAATAACCTCCGAATCTGATAGTAAAA
This sequence comes from Babylonia areolata, assembly GCF_041734735.1. NCBI lineage: Eukaryota > Metazoa > Mollusca > Gastropoda > Neogastropoda > Buccinidae > Babylonia > Babylonia areolata. Next base: position 17,902,728 of record NC_134894.1, on the reverse strand, counting down.
ATGAAACCTATACACGGCTCGAATAAACGGATCAGAAGCTTGAAAATGTTCTTCCGTTACTCCACACCCGGCGGTCGCGCACCATACCACAAAATTGATTTGATTCTGCCACCATACTATCGGGTTGTTTTTCCACGCAAGCCAGGCTGCATTCATCTCCCCAGTCATAGTGGGGTTCGCATAAGACTGAAAAACATCGGGAAACTTGGCGGTAAAAGAATATTCGCTGTTCACGTAGATCACTCGCGTACAACTTGTTCTTTTTTCTTTATACCCGGTTGTATAGGACGCGTCCTTATTGAAGCTGTAAATTTTCTTATTCATAGCTATGTATATAATAACAACCGATATTCAAAAAGACGAATTACCGCGGTGCATATCTAATCAAAGTGGAAGACTAGAAATCGCGCTGCGTGAAATAACTTATTATCCCAACTGGAAAAATATCAGTGATGAGCTCGGAAACAATTTCTTTACTACTACCGATCGTAAGATAATAATCCCAGATGGTTATTATAATGTGTGTGAATTGAATAAAGAAGTGTTCACCCCCCACGGTGCAGAGTTAGACTTGCACGCTCCGAGTGGCTATCTGAGAATAAAGAGCACCAAATCGATTGAACTTTCTGAGCGTCTTGCACATACTCTGGGGTTCCCCCAAAAACTCATCGCGCCGGGAATAATGGTGATAGGAAACAGGCATCCGCGGCTCGCGATACATAAAGCACTTTACATTCACCTCTCTCAAATTAATACCACCGATAATTTCTATAACGGATTGCCTTCTACGTTGTTACAATCAATCTCAGTAGAAAATGAAAGATGCGGGGGTGGTCGAACAACCACGTTGACATCACCCCAGTACAAAAGACTTTCTCACGGAGATTTACCACGTTTAACACTTTCTATAGTAGATGAAAATCATAATCCCGTTTCTATTGATTATTTAAATATTACATTACATATAAGATATGGTTGAACCCTGCACTACGCTCGGTTTGGTTGATCTCGGAGATACAGAGGGATTTGATGTGCCGGGAAAAGAAAATAAGTTGTACGCATTCCAGCTTTCTGAAGGAACGTACAAAAGAAAAGAAGTAAAAATTGGTGATATCGTGAGTGAGGATGATGTTGTCAATGATGAGCCCTATCAACTTGTTCGTTTAAACGGTACATGGCAGCTAAAACCCCTCGACAAGGGGATGGTAGATTTTAAAATTGAATCACCTTACATTACCAAAGAAGAAGAAAATAATTATAGAATAAAAAACAGTGGTTGGATGTTCGCTGATTTAAGAGCGTTGGATGTACATTTACTAAACTACCAGGGGAGGTGTTATGTGCTTAAGAAACGCTCGAAGGATAAATCTGAATTAGGAATAGATTTTCATGATCTAACTAGTTTGTGGGGCTTCCGTTTCCGTATTATTTTTGATGTAATTCTCGGTGAAGAGCCTGATGATTTTGTAAAAGTTTTTCAAGGGTTTTACATTAAATGGCCCAAAAATCTTGCAAATCAACCCCTGAGAATCACCATTGAAAAACAAGATGATGCTATGCCCTATGATGTTATACCGCAGGGTAGTCATATAGAATTCTCGCTTGAAGGTATTACCACAAAACAGGAAACAATGAGTTTGTGGATGCAGCTGCGTCTTCCTCAAAATATTTCCTTAAGAAGACTACGTTGCGCCAATTTGAATATTTAGAATATACTATAAATATTAGAAAATGGTTGATCCCGGAGGGCCAGGAACACATAATATCAAACCCTGCACTACGCTCGGTTTGGTTGATCTCGGAGATACAGACGGATTTGATGTGTCGGGAAAAGAAAATCAGTTGTACGCCTTCCAACTTTCTGAAGGAACGTACAAAAGAAAAGAAATAACGAGTAATGGTGGTGGTGTCAACAAATTCAGCGAACTTGCAGACGTGAACGTTGACGGTGTTGTTGTGAACAAACCACATCATCTTGTTCTTTCCGACGATGATACATGGGTACCTTATCCGGTGGATAACTGGGATTTAGATTTTGAAATAAAACAACCCTATGTTAGTATTGGAAGAAATCACGCTCTACAAAAAATACAAAATAGTGGTAAACTGTTGGCTTCCTATCATACGCGTAAAGATCTAATCGTCGTTAACAGCGACGACTTTGGATATGTTATTGGTATGAGAGGTAAAAAGACTGGCACACTGCGGTTAATTAAAGAGTTTGATTTTGAGCCGCCTATTCAGGGGTCAACTGTCGTTTTAGATATACTCCTTAGTGGGGTGCCAGATGATTTTGTAGAAGTTTTAAAAGGGTTGCAGATAAAATGGCCTGGAAATCTTAAAAATAAACTCTTGAGAATTACCATCAAAATTCCAGTGGTTGACCCATCTGATCAACCCGATCCCTCTATAGAATTCTCGCTTGAAGGTGTCATCAAACGTCCATCGTTAGATAAAATATCTCTCGACTTTATTCACATCGGACCTCTTCAGCTTAAAAGACTGCGCTACTCTCCTCATCCTGTTACCATCATTTAAAAAAAAAATGATTACTATAGAATAATGGAGTTTCGCCTACGAGAGATATCGAATATAAAAAACAACCTCGAAAAAGAGCGTGATGAAAGAACTTTATTTTATAAAAAATATAAACGCGGTGTAAATATCGCTACAGCCGCGGATACAACGCTGACAACTCTTAGTATCGCCCTTGGGGCATCGGGTGTTGGATTACTGTTGAGTGTCGCCGCTGCTCCCGTAGCTATTGGAATAGAAGTGGGAGCTGGTCTCCTTGGTGTGGTTGGTTTAACTTGTAAATTTATTCATAAAAAATTAATGTCACAAGCTATGAAGCACAACGAGATTCGCGTGTTGGCCGAGTCAAAACTGAACACTATAAATGATCTTATTTCAAAAGCATTAGAAGATGATAAAATAAGCGATGAAGAATTTAGTCTCATTCTGGCTGAAGTTGAAAAATTCAATGCAATGAAAACAGACATAAAATCGAAACACAAAACTCAGTTGTTAAAGAAAAATCTATTTGATATTCAAGATGGTAAACCATCCAAAAAAAGCAAACTATGTGAACGGTTGATCCAACCTCCTCTCTTTAAGGACCATTTGGCTCTCCATACACATATTTAAGCCGGTTTTTCGTTTTTATGCTTGAGGGCGGTATTGCGCGGTTTTGGGCTGGGGTCGGTTGTATATAGAACCCCCATGACCGTTTCGCTCCCCCTCCATACACATATCCAACCATCATATTTTTTTTTATCTTGTGATTTGGCTCTCCATACACATATAACTTGTTTTAACTATATATATATTTTTTTTTTATGCTTGAGGGTCATATTACTCCAACATACACAGGTTTTGACTAAATTTTTTTTATGCTTGAGGGCCTTAACACAAGCTAATACACCCAAAAAAGTTGTATATAGAACCCCCATCTCTTATACTACTCTCCCTCTCTCTCCCTCCATCCCGCTCTCTCCCTCTCTCTCCCTCTCTCTCCCTCCCTCTCTCTCCCTCCATCCCGCTCTCTCCCTCTCTTTCCCTTCCTCCCTCTCTCTCCCTCTCTCTCCCTCCATCCCGCTCTCTCCCTCTCTCTCCCTCTCTCCGGCTCCCTCCCTCCCTCTCTCTCCCTCTCTCTCCCTCCATCCCGCTCTCTCCCTCTCTTTCCCTTCCCCCCTCTCTCTCCCTCCATCCCGCTCTCTCCCTCTCTTTCCCTTTCTCCCTCTCTCTCTCTTTCCCTTCCTCCCTATTTTTCCCTTCCTCCCCCTCTCTCTGTCCCTCCTTCTTCACCCCCTCTCTCTCTAACCCCCCTCCCTCACTCCCTCACCACACTCTCTCTCTCTCCGGAGCTCTCTCTCTCTCTATCTCTCTCTCCGGAGCTAGCTCTCTCTCTCTCCGACCTCGTTTTTGTTTTAGCACACAAGATAACAACCTAGACCTGCTCTACATTACACACACTCACTTCTCCGCTACACACAGGCCTCGAGGTAAGTCGCACACAGACACACGCACGTACACACACACACACACACACACACACACACACACAAGAGTACACATATATACTGCTGCTACTCTCTCTCACTCTCACTGCTGAGATGTGAAAGAGAACACAGTTTCTCGTGTTCCATCATTATCGCCGAACGCCACAGCAACGGGGTGAGCACTTGTGCGTTTGTTTTGAGGATTGCAAAGATCACACAAGCGAAGGGTATGTTACCAACCTTCCTATTCTGTGAATAAGTGTTTCGTTTTAGCATTTGTTTGAGTGCTCCAGATATCGCACACACACACAAAAAAGGGGTTAGTATCCGTCCTTCACTGTGGAAAATACTTTCGTGTGTCAGACTGCACTGAAGGGGTTTGTACGCTTTCTTTTTTTTTTTTTTTTTACTGTGGAGAAGTTTTTGTGTTTGTTTTGGTTTGCTATCACTTGTTTGAGTGCTGCAGATATCCCCCCCCCCCCCCCCAAAAAAAAAAGGTTAGATTTCTTCTTACGCTGTGGAAAATACTTTCCTGTGTCAAAGATCGCAAGCAAGGGGTTTGTATGTTTTCTATACTTAAAAATCTGCTTTTGGTTTTGTTTGTTATCACTTGTGTGAGTGCTATGAATATCGCAAGCAACTACAAATGGTATTATTGATAACCCTTCCTATTCAACAGAGAAGTTTTCGTTTTGTTGGACTGTGTAGTCTACTGCAAAGACGGTAAGTGAGGAGTATTAGTACCCTTTCTTTTTCAGTTCTTGTAGATACGTTTTTCGTTATGTTATGTATCTTGTTTGAACGCCAGCCGGTTGAAAGCCTTATGTCTACAGTTGTACCTAGGCTTTTTGGCCAAAGATTGTCGTCGGGAAGCAACAAGGGGTACTGTTCTTCAAAAGTAATACTCTGGATACGTTTTCGTTTTGTTATCACTTGTTTTAGAGCCAGCGCAAAACTAAGCCAGCTATATGTACGGCTATTCCTAGAGGCTGTTATGCATATGTGTGTGTATATGTGAATGTGTGTCTGCATGGTTTTTTTTAAATATTTAAAAAACAACAACATTTATTTGCTTATTTATCATCATTGTTGTTTCATTATTATTATTATTATTATTAATTTAATTATTATTTTTTTAATTATATGATTATTATTTATTTATTAATTAATTATTTTATTTTATTTATTTATTATTTATTTATTTATTTATTTATTTGTTTTTTAA
>NC_134894.1:17887502-17890002 GCF_041734735.1 Babylonia areolata | reverse complement strand
GTTTTATTTACAATAGTTGTGTAGAGAAAACTAAGAAGACATAAAGGAGAAGATGATGAGAAGATAAAAAGAGAAGAACTAAAAGAAGAAGACAGTGCAGCCAATTTATGCAAGTTAGGCGGACTGCAAAGACCGTCACGTGTGCGCGATGCGACACTGGTCGAGCCTTGAGTAGGCTGTCTGGTGAAGAGGACAAAATGATGTAAGCGGAGTGACGTCACACATTCTGGGCGCGGGTAAGGAGGGAAAAACGTCATCTGATGTAGCTCGTGTGTGAGCAGTTTTGGAGAAAGCATAGCGCGCTTGGTCACATTTACACCCACCAAAACGAATGCCTCACACAGGAGACAGGAAATCAACAGTCTGTGATGTGTATTGTGTGCAGCCCACCCTGGGCACGAACCCCCTGTCCCTGGCGGCCCCTGGCCAAGGTGGGGACGGCCTGGTGCTGGACATGGCCACGACGGCCGTGGCTCTGGGCAAGGTGGAGCTTAACGACAGGAAGGGGATGAACATCCCTGCTGGATGGGGCGTGGATTCCACGGGAAAGGTGTGGTGTGGTGTGTTGTGCTGTGCAGTGGTGAGGTGGGGTGTGGTGTGGTGAGGTGGGGTGTGGTGAGGTGAGGTGAGGTGTGGTGAGGTATGGTGTGGTGTGGTGTGGTATGGTGAGGTGAGGTGTGGGGTGGTGTGGTGAGGTGTGGTGTGGTGTGGTGTGGTGAGGTATGGTGTGGTGTGGTGTGGTGAGGTATGTGGTGTGGTGAGGTGTGGTGTGTGGTGTGGTGAGGTGTGGTGTGGTGAGGTGTGGTGTGTGGTGTGGTGAGGTGTGGTGTGGTGAGGTGTGGTGTGTGGTGTGGTGGGGTGTGGTGTGGTGAGGTATGGTGTGGTGTGGTGTGGTGTGGTGAGGTGAGGTGTGGTGAGGTGTGGTGTGGTGAGGTGAGGTATGGTGTAGTGTGGTGAGGTGTGGTGTGGTGTGGTGTGGTGTGATGTGGTGTGGTGTGGTGTGCAGTGGTGAGGTGGGGTGTGGTGTGCAGTGGTGAGGTGGGGTATGGTGTGGTGTGGTGTGGTGAGGTGTGGTGTGGTGTGGTGTTGAGTTGTGTGGTGTAGTATGGTGTATGGTGTGGTGAGGTGTGGTGTGGTGTGTGGTGTGGTATGGTATGGTGTGGTGAGGTATGGTATGGTAGGGTGTGTGGTGTGGTGTGGAAAAAAAATTACCGGCGAGTGTAGGTTTCCATTCAATGCACTCAGATTCCCACATTTCCTGAAACGGACGCGTTACCACTAGGCCACCACAACAGACCTTGTTTTGAGGACTTCTAGACCAGTCTCTCGCTCAGCCTCCACTCATGCACACTCATGTGGAGTGGTGGCCTAGAGGTAACGCAAAGGAAGCGAGAGAATCTGAGCGCGCTGGTTCGAATCACGGCTCAGCCGCCGATATTTTCTCCCCCTCCACTAGACCTTGAGTGGTGGTCTGGGCGCTAGTCATTCGGATGAGACGATAAACCGAGGTCCCGTGTGCTAGCATGCATTTAGCGCACGTTAAAGAACCCACAGCAACAAAAGGGTTGTTCCTGGCAAAATTCTGTAGAAAAAAAATACACTTCGATAGGAAAAACAAATAAAACTGCACGCAGGAAAAAATACAAAAAAATGGGTGGCGCTGTATTATATCGACGCGCTCTCCCTGGGGAGAGCAGCCCGAATTTCACACAGAGAAACCTGTTGTGATAAAAAGAAATACAAATACAAATACAAATAATTGCAATTTTGGCGGCTGTACAGGAAAGCGTATGACGTTATCAGGTTAGTAAGAGGTTATGACGGTGGTTTTTCAGGCAATTTACACCACGGTCCACCAACTCAAGAATGAATGACAAAGGTCAAATGAGTGTTATCTATGTTATACTTCAAGCCTGCATTGCAATATACACGAAATGTACCATGCGAAAAGCTCCAGGAATTTATGATGTTAAAACTGGATATTATTACCGTGTGTAGACGTACTGATGTCATCAGATGACTTACATTTACTGCCCGTTGTTGTAGACGTGTACTGACCCCAAGCCGGTGGTGGAGAGCGGAGGGTTAATGCCCCTGGGGGGAACAGAGGAGTGCAGTGAGTCGTCTCCCCTCTTGTACTCTCCTTGTTTTTTGTTTTGGTTATTGTTAGTTTGTGTTTTGTTTTTCCCCGTGTGCATTGCACTGTGTTGTGCTCTGCTGGTTGTTTTATTTATTTTTTTATTTATTTATTTTTTTTAATACCTTTTTGTGCTGTGTCCTACGTAACGTATTTGTATCTCATGGTACTGAATTGCACTGAAGGTACATGTATATACTGCTGTTCTGTTGACCTGTGTGCATTGTGTGGCATCTGGATGAGTTTGTATTGTATTGTATTGTATTTACTGTTTTTCTCTTTCCATGCTAACGTTTTACACAAACTCAGGGAAGGCCGTCAATGCCAAAGCAAAAATATATGGATTTATGCGAAGATCAGACA
>NC_134894.1:17870002-17882502 GCF_041734735.1 Babylonia areolata | reverse complement strand
TCCAAGAACCTGTGGCCTCCCGTGCCCAGCTCTCACAGTAACATCAGTTTCCACCCCCCCCCCCACACCCCCACACCCCGACTACCCAATCCACTTCCATGCTTGGAGTGAGTTCCTGCAAAGGTATTCAGTGTGGGCAGATTCATGGGGGGTGGGGAGGGGGAGGGAGGGTGTGTGTGTTGGGGAGGGGTGGGGGGGAGTGGGGTGCGGCTGTCGTTGGAGGGACGTGGTGACGGTGTGTGTGTGTGTGTGTGTGTGTGTGTGTGTGTGTGTGTGTGTTATGAAAACAGTAAATGTGATTCCTTTTCTTTTTTTCCATTTTTTTTTTCATGCAGAGCGATCTGGCAGCCGAGCTGAAGATTCAACCAATGAAGACGCTTTGAAAGACCCCCCCCCCCCCCCCCCCCTGCGTCCGCCCCTTTCCACACATGACGTGTCAGATGTCAATGATATCAGATGCGTGTGACGTCATCATGAAACCCACTTGCCTAGTCACGTACCTTTTGAAAAAATGAAAAGAAAAATAAGAAGATGCGACCAAAAAAAAAAAAAAAAAAAAAAAAAAAAAGTCAGAAAGATGCAGCGATGGAAACAATTCTCTCTCTCTCTCTCTCTCTCTCTCTCTCTCTCTCTCTGTCAGGTTCGTGTGTGTGTGTGTGTGTGTGTGTGTGTGTGTGTGTGTGTGTACGTTCGTGCGATGAACTAAAACAGATACACGATGCATTCGTACGTGAGGAATGATGCGTTGACGAGACCAACTTCACAGAGAACAATTAGAAAGTTCAGTGACTTTACAAAAACAAATCCCTTTTTCTATTGTAAAATAACAAACAAACAAACAAACAAAAACAAAAACAAAAAAACACACACACACAAAAAAAAAAATGGAGCCATTTTACACCATTTCCAACCAGCTTACTTTTTTCCAGCTGGCTTGCATTCTTTCAGATTTTCATAAATTTTACATTTATCCATGAAATAAATGCACATTCATGCAGGTTTTTGTTTGTTTGTTTTTGTTTTGACTTTGTTTTGTTTTGTATTTCATTCCAATTTTGCTTGCTGTCGTAATTATACTTCTGTGGCTCACAGTATTTGGTCTGTGATCAACTTCAGCTTGGGGAACGTGTGAAATACTGACTTGTGCCTAATCAGATATTGATATGTAAGAGGCACAATGTATATTATATACGTGCTGAATTTTGGAATTGAATATAAGGGATCAGAAAAAGAAACAATGTATTTTGTTGTTGTTGTTGTGTGATTTGGTATGGTGTTATGCGGTGGTGGGAGTTTTGAACATTGAACCAGTCTCTGGCAGTCCATTCCATACATTTTCTTTGAATCTGCATCTCTGTCTGTCTCTCTGTTTGTATGCAGGTATGTATGTATGTGCGTATGTATGTATGTATTATGTATGTATGTGTTAGTGGATCAGTATTTCAATGTGTGTGCGTGCTTGTCACGGTGCGTGCGTGTGTGTGTGTGTGTGTGTGTGTGTGTGTGTGTGTGTGTACATTCTATCATGGAATGCCTCACCTTTTCTGATTATAATCGTAAAAGATCGCTTCCTAATAAGTAGGCTGTTGGTGTCCAAAGTCTTTTTTTCTTTCCTTTTTTCCCCCCCCCCATGGCCTCAGTTGCATGCAGGTCCATGGAGCACATCGTAACTTTAGTGCTGTGCACGCGGCACGTATCCAAAGTCTGCATTCTCGTTGTTGTTGTTGTTGTTGTTGTTGTGCTTGTTTTCTGCATGTAAATGAGTCATATCAAGACACAGCAAATTCGACAAATTTGTAACGTTGCGTGGCATACTTCTATTCACACACACACACACACACACACACACACACACACACACATCTTATCTATTTCATGTTAATGTTTTTACACAAACGAAAATTTCAACATACAATCAACCTGTGGCGCCGGTTGCGGCATGAAGGGTTTCAGAAAACACCATAACCCCTCCCCCTCCACCCCCTCCTAAATTTATCAGAATATATGCACCAACACACACACACACACACACAGACACACACACACACACACACACACACACACACACACACACCTTCCAACACACCACGGTCATGTCTTGAAAGCCTCGTACTCAAGGTCAGTCAAACAGCGACGGGTCAGTCACTGACAGTGTGTGTACAGTGTGACCCACGCTTTGAACTGCCTTCAAGTCTCAGCACTGAGACTGAGAGACCAAGGAACGTCAGCCCGTCCTGCTTTGTCCATCACTGGGGTGAAATGGTGGCCAGGTGGAAACGCGTCCGCCTAGAGAGCGAGAGATTCTGAGCCTGCGCACTGGTTCGAATCCCACACTCGCCAGTATAGTATTGTCTCCCCCTCCAGCACCCACTGGACCGGTGAGTGGTGGGCTGGACGCTAGTCATTCGGATGAGACGATAAACCGAGGTCCCGTGTGAAGCACGCAGTCAGCGCACCCCAGCACAAAAGGGCTGTCTTGGCAAACTTTTTGTGGAAAAAATCCACTTTGATAGGAAAACAGCTACACTTGCTGACAGTGAAATGAAAGCAAAAATGGGTAGTTCTGCACTGTAGCGACGCGCCCTCCCCGCCCGTGGACAGCAGTCTTAATTTCACACAGAGATATCTGTTGCGACAAAGAGTAATACAACACAATACAATACAATATAATACAATACAATATAATGCAATGCAATGCAATACCATACCATACAACACAATGCAATACAACAGAACGTAGCGTCTTTCCAAGCACCAACTGGATTGTTCACTGAAAATTGTTTGCACCAACTGACTCAGCAGTAGTAATCACAAGTACCTACAGTTGCAGAAAAGGTGATTATTTTCTTTCCGAATGAAACGTTTTGTAATCTGTTCGTCGCATCTGGACATCATAATTCATCGTTATGGCAAAACGCGTTGCATTTTCTACAAAAAAGCCAGAAAAAAAAGTATAACAGAACAATCAATACCGCCAAAAGGAAAAGGAAATAAAGATAAAGAAATAACCTACTAACATTGATCTATAATGGAAATCCAGAGTAAAACATGCTTAAGGACCACAAACATTTCAAAACGTTCTTCTTCTTCCTTCAGTTTTGTGAAGAGTCAACGGCGCGCCGCATAGAAGTATACCCAAATGACAAATAACAGTATCAGTATCAGTAGCTCAAGGAGGCGTCACTGCGTTCGGTCAAATCCATATACGCTATACCACATCTGCCTAGCAGATGCCTGACCAGCAGCGTAACCCAACGGACAAACAACAATAGTAGAATAATCAATATGCTCAAAGACCAAAAACTTTATTTTAAAACTACATTAAATAACAAACATCAAGAGTTAAAAAAAAACAACCACCACCAAAACCCGAACAGGATAACAGCCCACATACGTTTTAAAACTACAGTGAAGACATCCATGCTGTGGTTGGTCACGGAGTGTCATCTTTCCTGACCTGTGACCATCTTGACCTTACCATCATGGCCGAACGGCAGCAAGTCATTACTCACCTTCTTCCAGTATCAGTAACCACATCACACACACACACACACACACACACACACACACACACCTGCGTACCTCAGTTGGTAGACCGCTAAATTGCTTCATTCGATCGACCTTCACCCTTGACCCCATAAACTCAGAAACAGCAGCAGTCATTTTGCTCACTTCGACTCAGGCTGTAGAAAAACGTGACATTCAGAGTGGAAACTTAGGCCTACCATACTAAACGTTACGTGCTTTGAATTCTTCCCACTTTAATTTGCGTGCTTTTAATTTTAGCCAAGATACCAGTATACATATGTAGACACTATACATGCTGATGGTGTCTTTGATTCTAGTCATTTCGTTTGGGAGCCCGGCTGTAAAGCGAGCTGTAGCTGGCGAAACAGAATCTGTGGAAAAGTTAAACACACACACGGAGACCTTTTTGTGTGCGTGTTAGTCTTGGAAATCTCAACGACGGATATATCAAATGACAAGGTAACGAGAATCAGTGTGTCTGACCTATAAAGTCTTGAACGATTTCGTCAGTTAATTAATGAATCATTGTTATTATCATGGAAGGGCATTTATATAGCACGTAAATGAAAGCACACTTCGCGCCAGAGTTCTTACGGCTGTGCGAATAAATTAATCGCAGCGTAACTGAGCAGAAAAAAAAACGGAAAAAAAAGAAAGAAAAGAAAAGAAAACAAAACAAAAAAACGAGGAGAATTAGAAACGGGTCAATGTTTTCAGGGCAAACTTCGGCTGTGCTGGAAATAATGCGAAAAGGATAATCAAGTTTGTTTGTTGTTGTTGTTGTTGTTGTTGGTTTTTTTTTTTTTTATTTTTTTTTTTTACAATGTTGGATGTTTGTTTAACTTTAAGTGCCTGGTTTGTATGGTTGTGGAAGCTAAGCAAGCATTATGCTGAATCCTTCCGTGCTTTCCTAATCTGAGAACAAGAAGTGAGGGGGTTTCAACACTGATTAAAAAAAACCCAAAAAACAAAACAACAACAACAAAAACAAACAAACAAAACAACAGATTTCAAACCATTTAAAGACAGAAAATTGCCAATTTCATATCCTTTAAAGGCACAGAAGAAATAGCAGATTTCAAGCCTTCTAAATGAGAGAAATAGCAAACTTCATACCTGATTTAAACGGGAGAGAAATCGCAGATTTCATACCTTTTAAAGGTGAGAAATAGCAGACTTAGTTCTTTTGAAAGGCGAGAAATGGCAGACTTCGTACATTTGAAAGGCGAGAAATACCACACCATACCTTTTGAAGGCGAAAAATAGCAAACCCCATCCCTTTTAAAGGCTAGAAATAGTCACCTCTATTCTTTTTAAAGGCGAGACCTAGCAAACCCCATCCCTTTTAAATGCGAGAAATAACAGACTTCATGCGTTTTAAATGCGAGAAATAGAAGACTTCGTATACCTGCCTTCGAAAGGCGAGAAACATCACAATTCACAACACACTCAATATCTTTTGTAAAGGCGAGGACAGTGACCACAACGAAGTAGAAGTGCACACACAAACTCCAAACTCAAGAAGCAACAAACCCGGCAAGATGGCGGAAACCGGAAGTGCGACCCCCGCGGAAGAGCGCGTGCTCATCGCACGTGAGGACCTGCACGCTTTCCTTGTGCGCGCCTTCCAGACTGCCGGGGCGATCCAGAGCCACGCACGTGCACTGGCTGACGTGGTGGTGGCGGCCGACTACCGGGGACACTTCAGTCACGGCCTCCGCAGACTGAGTGAGTGTGGATGGACTGGTGGCGTTGGTGGTGAAGTGTTTGTGTTTGTGGTGTGTTGTGGTGCGGTGTGGTGTGTTGTGGTGTGGTGTGTTGTGTTGTGGTGTGGTGTGGTGTGTTGTGGTGTGGTGTGGTGTGGTGTGGTGTGTTGTGTTGTGGTGTGGTGTGTTGCGTTGTGGTGTGTTGTGGTGCGGTGTGTTGTGGTGTGGTGTGGTGTGTTGCGTTGTGGTGTGGTGTGGTGTGGTTGTCGTGTAGTGTATTGTGTTGTGTTGTGTTTGTTTTGTGTTGTGTTGTGGTGTGGTGTGGTGTGGTGTGTTGTTTTGTGTTTGTGTTGTGTTTGTGTTGTGTTGTGTTTCTTTTGTGTTGTGTTGTGCTGTGCTGTGCTGTGTTGTGTTGTGGTGTGTTGCGTTGTGTTGTGGTGTGGTATGGTGTGGTGTGGTTGTCGTGTAGTGTATTGTGTTGTGGTGTGTTGTGTTGTGGTGTAGTGTGATGTGGTGTGGTGTGCTTTGTGGCTATGTTGTGTCGTATCATATCAAGTTTTCAATCACAACGGATGTGTGTGTGTGTGTGTGTGTGTGTGTGTGTGTGTGTGTGTGTGTGTGTGTGTGTGTGTGTGAGTGCGTGAAATTCGAGTTGTGATATATCTTGGTAGATAAGAGAGACAGACAGACAGACAGACAGACAGACAGAGACTGGCAGACAGACAGACAGCTAGACAGACAGACAGAGATAAACAGAGAGAAAGACTGATAGACAGATATAATACAAACGTCAATCTCTTGAAGAATCTTATCACGTACCTTTGGAAATAACACGACGAATGTCTTTAGAGAGATTGTTGGAAGGAAAATGAGCACCTTTTTCATTCAGTTACGGCATTTTTTTCACGCCTTGCTAAACGTATTTAAGCATGACACACATCATTCCATTAATTTATGCGTGAACACACACACACACACACACACACACACACACACACACACACACACACACACACACACACACACAAGGCATTGACTCATGTTTTCCAGAAAAAATATCAAGTACTGTATGGGGCATCCACCTGAAAGTCCTTCTGGGTACAGGTTGGAATTCCGACCTCGCCCTTTCTCCCAGGTTTGAAAAATGAATTATTCACACGAGACGATAAAGCGAGGTTCCGTGTGCAGCACACACTTGGCGCCACCGACTTATACATTATAAGTCTGTGGTTTAGCGCATTGGAAAAGAACCCATGCCAGCAGTAGTGTTGTCCTCTGGAAAAAAAAAAATCCCTTCTTGTGTTATAAAATAACAAAACTGGAGCCAACTAGCAAATATTTTTTTTCAGATGGCTTGCAAACTACCCAAATTTCCACCCGTTTACAGATTTTCATAGTTTTTACTTTTGAAGTACATGCACACTCATGCTGTTTTTTCAATTTTTATTTTTTATTTTTTTCATTCCAATTTTGCTTTCGTGATGTACATGTGTGACACGCGGTATTTGTTCTGTGAACAACCTCAACTTGGGGAATTCTGTAAAAGAAAACCACTCTCTGAAAAGTACAGAAATATTTATGCATGAGCCCAAGGCCTGATATTATAGCGCGTTGAGTTATGCTGTTGTCAGGAATCTGCCCAGCAGAGGTCGTGCTGTGTATGTGGGTATGTCCGAAGGCAGTGACGCCTCCTTGAGAAAATGAAACGTGAACAGTTTCAACAGTTTTGTTCAAGCTTTCGCCCCCACCCCCACGCACCCCCCAGCTCCCCCAGGGTTTGGGTGAGCGTTCAGTGTAAAACGAACAAACAAGTAACATGTAATAGAAACCAGCGCTAGAGTCTCATTCATTCGAATACATGAAATAATATGATGAAATGCCTACACAGCAAACAAGCACAGAAAACAAACTGATCTGTCGTGTTTCAAGCCTTCCCAGGTATAAAACGACACACTCTGGTTTAGTGGTAATCCTCCTGGGAACACATGCCGCTGAATACATTGAGGTTCAGATAAGGAATTCAGTGTCACAACCTGTGGCTGATGGACATGTAGAAAGGAAAAGAAAAAGAAAACTCGGCCTCCGTGGACGAAGAATACAGGCGACAACAAACATTGATGATATGTGCGCATTCCTTTCATTATGTTCTCCTTTTCCAGTCCTCAAATGTTACTAAATACAAATCACCGAAGCTGAAAGATTATTATCATCCTCCGGTTTATCATGTAATCGAGGATTCTGAGAAAATCAGCAGAGCTATTTATGTGCAGTGTGGTGTGAATTACGTCCATGTCCACCCGTTTCCTATTTTGAAACTATACCGAAAAAAAAATGTCTGCAACATTTTGCAAAATTTCGTCTCAGATTATATAGTTTGCGTCTCGTTGTATTAGCAACTTCTCTTTTACGAACTCCATGAAGCAGTTTTCTGTAACTGGACGTAGATATTTATTTCAAATACTCATCTTTGTTTCTAGCCTTCCCTCATACCCGGTGTCCTCCAGTTCACCATCCCACCTCCTCTCGTACCTTTTAAACGATAACATTCAAATGTGAAAATTAATACTACAAGAAAGATTGCACTGGCTCGCAGTGCTGCAGCCTTGGGTATTAGTTGGCCTTTGAGGACCATCCCAACGTCGACTGTCCTAAAGCCGTCTTGGCCGAGAGAGTGGGGATGTAACTTGAGCAAGACACTCTCCGCTATAATCAAATTCTATGTCAGACAGTCGGAACAGCAGCTGCCTCCACTACTGCTGTGATGGTCATAGTGGGGCACGGGCACGGCTGACTCATAGTGGGGCACGGGCACGGCTGACTCATAGTGGGACACGGCTGACTCATAGTGGGACACGGCTGACTCATAGTGGCTGACTCATAGTGGGGCACGGCTGACTCATAGTGGGGCTGACTCATAGTGGGGCACGGCTGACTCATAGTGGCTGACTCATAGTGGGGCACGGCTGACTCATAGTGGGGCTGACTCATAGTGGGGCACGGCTGACTCATAGTGGGGCACGGCTGACTCATAGTGGGGCACGGCTGACTCATAGTGGGGCACGGCTGACTATCCTACACTTGCTACGGGCGCAATAGCCGAGTGGTTAAAGCGTTGGACTTTCAATTTGAGGGTTCCGGGTTCGAATCTCGGTAACAGCTCCTGGTGGGTAAAGAACGGAGATTTTCCCGACCTCCCAGGTCAACATAATTATGTGCAGACCTGCTTGTTCCTGAACCCCCTTCGTGTGTATATACAAGCAGAAGATCAAATACGCACATTAAAGATCCTGTAATCCATGTCAGCGTTCGGTGGGTTATGGAAGCAAAACATATCCAGCATGCACACCCCCGAAATCGGAGTATGGCTTCCAACATGGCGGGGGGTAAAAACGGTCATACACGAAAAAACCCACTCGTGTACATACCAATGAGCGTAGGAGCAGCCCACGAACGAAGAAGAAGAAGACGAAGAAAAAGATACACTTGCACTGAATCGTGACCGGACTGGGTGTGGTTTCAGACTACTACATGCAGGACCTGCTGAAGGCTAACGTGTCCACCTCTGCCACACAGGAACCGGAAGTGGTGAAGGAGACCGCGGCCACGGCCCTGGTGGATGGCCACAACTTGCTGGGTCAGTGCTGTGTTGTGTTGTGTTGTGTTGTGTTGTGTCGTGTTGTGTTGTGTTGTGTTGAGCTGTGCTGTGCTGTGCTGTGTTGTATTGTGTTCTATTGCATTGTATTTTGTACTGTCTTGGTCAGTAAATATGAGCTTATATCACAGATTGACATAAGTTTACAGTTTGGCCAACAGCAAAGTGAGAGCCGTATTATCAGTGGTTTCTCCAATGCAATGGGAATTCACTTGCAGCTTTGGTTTTTGTGAAGGACTATGCCTCTCAAACTGCGAGGCAAAATTTGGCCTTTGGGAACCATCCAAACGCCGACTGTCCTAAAACCCTCTTGGCCGAGAGAGTGGGGATGTAACTTGGGCAAGACACTCTCCACAATAATCAAATTCTAACCCAGATAGTCGGGACAGCAGTTACCTCCTCTGCTGTTCTGATGATCATAGTCGAAAACGACTGACTATGATACGTACTGTACTGTACTGTATTGTGTTGTGTTGTATTGTATTGTATTGTATTGTATTGTGTTGCGTTGTATTGTATTGTACTGTTTTGTACTATGTTGCGTTGCGTTGCGTTGTTGTATTGTACTGTTTTGTATTATGTTGCGTTGCATTCTATTGTACTAGTTTGTATTGTGTTGCGTTGTGTTGTATTGTATTGTATTGTATTGTATTGTGTCACAACAGATGTCTCTGCTTTCAGGACCTGTGGTAGGGAACTTTGCCATGGACCTGGCTATACGGAAAGCTAAGGACGTGGGCATTGGATGGGTCAGCGTCAGGGGTATGTGTGTGTGTGTGTGTGTGTGTGTGTGTGTGTGTGTGTGTGTGTGTGTGTGTGTGTGTGTGTGTGTGTGTGTGTGTATTGTGTGAATATATGTGTGTGTGTGTGTGTGCGTATATATATATATGTGTGTGTGTGTGTGTGTGTGTGTGTGTGTGTGTGTGTGTGTGCAAGCATGTGTGTGCATATGTGTGTGTGTGTGTGTGTGTGTGTGTGTGTGTGTGTGTTTGTGTGTGTGTGTTTGTATACGTGAATTACTGGAAGGGTTTTTCATGCTGTCATTTCATTTTATTTCGGTGTGGGCATTCTAGCATGGTATACTGATTTGATGCAGGAACGAACCATTTTGGGATTGCAGGCTGGTACAGTATGCGAGCTCAGAAGGAAGGTTTGGTGGTAAGTTTGTTCACTGAGAGAGAGAGAGAGAGAGAGAGAGAGAGAGAGAGAGAGAGAGAGAGAGAGAGAGTTATGCTAATGTAGCGTATTACCAATCAGTAATTATGTTATTCATAAATTTATGGTTGCCTTCAAAGGAAACGTTTATACAAAATACTAAGTTACTAAGTCAGTTACCAACAGACAAGACAAAACTATAATATTATGTTTATATCGTAAAAATAAAAACTTTTGGTCATTTGGTCAATATGTGTTTCTGTCAGAATTCACTGCACTCTGTGCAGCCCCAAAACCTGTGATCTTCTGGAAAAAGACACACAAATGTTCAACATAATCTTCGGTATCAATAATTATGATGCAGATTTCTTGTCAGCTTTAGGGTAACACTTGTTTCTGTCAGAATTGTCTTGTTCTTTTGAAATCCCAACATAACTTGTATTCTTCTGAGGAGCCAGTTGCATTGCTCGGACGGAAGAGCCTAGTATGGTCGTAACCCGCTACTGACTAACTGTTTGTAGTATGGAACTGACCAGTGGTGTAGTTCGGTCAACGTAGGCATTTAGTCACGTGTAACCAAGCAATGCAACTGGTTCCAGGACAGTGATAGAACAAAATCAATGTTCAGTGTGATCCGCGTTCCCAGTGTTGAGTGTCTTCCAATCAGTCATTTTCAATCACATTTGCCTCACTATGTTTCTTTCCTTTCGCTATGTTTTAGTGTATTTACTTTTTTTTTTCTTCATTTTAGTTTAGTATTTTCATTGAAGTTTTATGTAAACATTTGACACAAACCTTGGCCAGGCTCTCACTCAAGGCCTGATCAACGATTTCGGTTTATGAGAAGATCAGGCATCTTTTTTTTGCTCTTATTATCATTTGTTTCCCTTTTCAGTAGATATAATAATAATAAAAATGGTACTTATATAGCGCTGAATCTTGTGCATAGACAAATCTAAGCGCTTTCGCACCAGTCATTCTCACGCACGCACAACTCTAAAACTGGAGAAACTAAAGACAAGGAAGAGGCAGGGAAGGGAGGCTATTTTGGGAAGAGGTGGGTTTTAAGGCCAGACTTGAAAGAGCTGAGTGTGGCGACTTGACGAAGCGAAAGAGGAAGTTCATTCCAATTGCAAGGTCCAGAGACAGAGAAAGAACGGCGGCCAACAGTCGAGAGTTTGAATCTAGGTATGCGTAAGTGGAGTGGATCCGAAGCTGATCGTAGTGAGCGAGATGGAGAGTAGAGGTGAAGGCAGCCACAGAGATAGGAAGGGGCTGATTTGTGAATACATTTGTAGCATAGAGTGCTGATCTTGTACTTTATTCGGTGTGAGACAGGGAGCCAGTGGAGATGTTGCAAAAGAGGAGTGATGTGCTCAGATATGGTATATATAGCGTATGTGGGTTTATGGGTTTATGCTAAGGCTGCTGCCTTTCTATGCAGAAGATGTGGCGTAGCTTTTATGGATCATTTCGCATGCTTTGACACCCCCTTTGGAAGTGAAAGTGAAAGTGAACCTTTCAGGGCATGGCCTTCACCAACACCTCTCCCATGCTGGTACCCACAAGATCTCGGCAGGTGCGTTAGGTTTTGGATGATTCTGATTCGTTGTGGCTTCTCTCTCTTTCTCTCTATGCCTCTGTCTGTCTGTCTGTTCGTCTCTCTCTTTTTCTCTCTATGCCTCTGTCTGTCTGTCTGTTCGTCTCTCTCTTTTCTCTCTATGCCTCTGTCTGTCTGTCTGTTCGTCTCTCTGTTTTTCTGTCTATGCCTCTGTCTGTTTCTCTCTCTCTCTCTTTCTCTTTCTCTCTCTCTCTTTCTCTCTATGCCTCTATCTGTCTGTCTGTCTGTCTGTCTCTCTTTCTTTACCTGTCTGCCTTCCTGTCTGCCTGTCTGTCTCCATTTCAGTTCTGTTTAGTCTTGTTTATCAGTTTATTTCAGTTCAGTTCAGCCGGTTCAATTGATCAGAGTTCAGATCAGCTTGGGTCAGTCCAGTTCACACGGTTTAACGTAAAGTGTATCAAACTAACGGTTTGACTGATTTACAAATAGTAAAGAGTGGTAACTCTCTCTATTCACAAGTTACACAACTTCAAGTCAGTGCTGCTTACGCTACCGATTCAGCTAGCACGCGGGTAAATAAAAGGTACATTGGAACAAACCCAGACACTTCCTCAAAATGGAAGCGCCGGGCCTGTCCTTATACCAACGATTTCACATGTGCGCACAGCAGCAAACACAGAAGAAATGTGCAAACACAAATTTAGCTTTCATTCAAGACTGGAATAGCCTCTTTAATCCTGAACAAGCCACACAGAACACATGGACAATACAGAACAAACACATGGTTGCCTCGGTGGTTGACTGAATGAACGAATGGAATGAATGAAGAATCTAGCAATCTCTCTCTCTCTCTCTCTCTCTCTCTGTGTGTGTGTGTGTGTGTGTGTGTGTGTGTGTG
>NC_134894.1:17860002-17865002 GCF_041734735.1 Babylonia areolata | reverse complement strand
TATACATTTATTTAATCTATATATCAACATATAACAACAACGACAACAACATTGTTATTAATCGATTGATATATTTGCAGTGATGAGTTCAACGACCCACTGGCAATTTCCCTTAAGGTCAAGTTCTTCGTGTCTTTCGTCGTCAATGGTGGTGTTGTCGAGGCGTTGGTCCTGATTAATTTATTTGTTTATTTTGGCTATTTATTCATTTCTAATGCTGCAGCTGCAGTAGTAGCAGCAGCAGTAGTAGTAGTAGCAGTTGTAACAGTAGTAGTAACTTATTTTTTCTGAATATTTGGTAGAAGTAGTAGTAGTTGAAGTAGTGGTGGTAGTAGTAGCAGTAGTAGTTTTGTTGCTGTAATTGTTGTGATTGTTTTGTTTTTGTTGTTGAGCTTCTTCTTCTTCTCCTCATTATTGTTGATATTTTTTATCATCACTATTATCACCATCATAATTATTATCATCAATATAATCATTGTTATTGATTGTGTTGCTGTTGTTATTATTATTATCATCATCATGATGATTATCATTATCATTATTATTGTCATTGATTCTGTTGTTGTTGTTGCAGTATTTCTTATCATCGTTATCAACATTTTCCATTGTGCAGGGACAGTGTTTCGTTGCCATAGACCCTGAAGCCTTCGCCCCGGGCTTCACAGACAGGATGTCCGACCTTCTGGACCACTGTCGGGGATTGGAACCGGTCAGTCAGTCTTTTCTGTCTGTCTGTTTGCCCGGCGTCTGCCTGTCTCTCTGTTTACCTGTCTTTCTGACTGTCTGTGACTGTGTCACGGAAGAGCTGAGTTCAAAAACCTGCTTGCTTACGCCGTTACGGTCGAGTTGTTCACTGCTGGGGTCGTGGTGTTGTCAAGGTTTCCTGGTTAGCTCGACTGTGTCACGGAAGAGCTGAGTTCAAAAACCTGCTTGCTTACGCCGTTAAGGTCGAGTTGTTCACTGCTGGGGTCGTGGTGTTGTCAAGGTTTCCTTGTTAGCTCGACTGTGTCACGGAAGAGCTGAGTTCAAAAACCTGCTTGCTTACGTCGTTAAGGTCGAGTCGTTCACTGCTGGGGTCGTGGTGTTGTCAAGGTTTCCTTGTTAGCTCGACTGTGTCACGGAAGAGCTGAGTTCAAAAACCTGCTTGCTTACGCCGTTAAGGTCGAGTTGTTCACTGCTGCGGTCGTGGTGTTGTCAAGGTTTCCTTGTTAGAGGGGAAGAAGTTCTGCGTGTCTGTCTGTCTGTCTGTTTGTTTGTCTGTTCGGGTGTGAGGTTCATGTGGCGTTCCAAGGGGGAAGTCCCTGCTGTCTGTCGAGGGACGATGTCCTGGCTGTTCTTTTGGCGTTCCAAAGGGGAATAACCGCTTGTCTGTAAAAGGGGCGATGTCCTAGCTGTCCTTCTGGCGTTGCAGACAGTGAAGACTTTCAAATACGCATGACCAACAGCTCCCTAGGCATCACTTCAGAACATCAACAAGTTTTGGAACAGCGAAGACATTCAAATACCTGGGCTCCATCATATCAAATAAAGGCTATAGACCTGAAATGGCGGCAAGGACTGCGCAAGCATGAGCTGCGTGAAGAAGACTTCAATCCATCTGGGAAGACAAGAACATCAGTATGCGCGCCATGATCAACATATTGAGCTCCCTTGTATTGTCAGTCTTCACAGTGTGTCTGCTTTTTTATTTATTTATTTATTTTTTACATTAATTTGCTTATTTATCATCATTGTTGTCTTTTTTATTTATTTATCTATTTATTTATTTTATTTTCATCATTATTATTATTTATTTATTTACTTATCTTTTTATTACATTATTATTATTTAGTTAGTTAGTTATTTAGTTATCTATTTAGTTATTTTATTTTTTCTCAAGGCCTAACAAAGCGCGTTGGGTTACGCTGCTGGTCAGGCATCTGCTTGGCACATGTGGTGTAGCGTATATGGATTTGTCCGAACGCAGTGACGCCTACCTTGAGCTACTGAAACTGAAACTGTCAGTCTTCCTCTGTAGTCTGCGAAACTTGGACGCTCTCAGCAGACATGCAAACAAAGATCCTGGCAACTGAAATGAGACACTAGAGGAAGATCCTGAGCATCCACTAGACTGACCATGTCACAAACGAAGAGGTCTGTAGCAAGATCAAGTGAGCAATAGCACCTCGTGATGACCTCCTCACGGGCATCAAGAAGCGGACATTGAAGTGGTAAAGACATGTTAACCCGCTCAACAGGACTTGCAAAGACCATCTCGCAAGGGAGAGTTAGGAGCCACAGACCCTCGGGGAGGACAAAGGGGTGGGAAGACAACACAATACAACACAATACAATACAATACAATACACAATACAATACACAATACACAAACTTCATTGTCTATACTTTGGTACAGAGATTTTCTTTTTGGCAGCAGCACATGTCCAACATAAGAAGAAAACAACAAACAAATAAAATGAATAGAAAATGAAAAGATAAATTAAATGGCACCAAATGGAAATAGCTATATACAAATATACAGATTACTGAAATTTAAGTGCCTCTCCATTTCAGTCAGCCAAACCGTATTGCACATCTACCCCCCCCCCCCCCCACCCCCCCACCACACACACACACACCACGCGCACACACACGCACACATACACTCTCTCTCATCCCCCCTCTCTCTGTCTCTCTCTTCACAAGAAATGCAACTACAAAGATCATTGTTCATCAAAGAATGGACAGGAATGAATCTTGCGGAATCTCAGACAACGAGACTACATGCCTGCGCGCTGTGTGTGCGTGTGTGTGTGAGTGTGTGTGTGTGTGTGTGGGTGTGTGTGTGTGTGTGTGTGTGTGTGTGTGTGTGTGTGTGTGTGTGTACCATTCCTTCTTACTCCAAGCTGAGAGACGGAGACACGCAGATCTTAAAAACAAAACAAAAACAGAACAGTCTGGAACTGGCAAGTGATAGACACAACACATGCGTGAAAAGCCCTTTGAGGCATACGTTCAACATTATTGCAATCCGACATGTACACGTTTTTAGAAACATTTATAACGAACGAGTTGTGAGACAGCCACTTTGTTTCGAAGTCCTGTATATTACACTGCATTCTAGCGTTGTGACTTGACTTGAAGAAAGGACAAACTCGCAAGTAATTAGATACAGCACATGCGTGAAAAGCCCTTCGAAAGATATATTTAGCCTTCTTACAATCCGACATTCATAAGAAACATCAATGATCAACGCGTTGTGAGACAGCCACTTTGTTTCAAAATCCTGTCTACTACACTGTATTCTGGCGTTGTGACTTGACTTGACTTGACTTGACTTAGCAAGCATGGGAAGGTGGTAGAATGGTTAAGATGCTTATCTGCCAATACAGAATCCGTGAGGGTCTGGGTTCGAATCCCGCTCTCGCCCTTTCTCCCATGTTTGACTGGAAAATCAAGCGTCTAGTCGTTCGGGTGAGACGATAAACCGACGTCCCGCGTGCAGCACGCACTTGGCGCACTGAAAAAGAACCCATGACAACGACAGTGTTGTCCTCCGACAAAATTCAACAGAACACATCCATCATTATAAGTACGCAAAAACATATGCATGCACTCAAGGCCTGACGAAGCGCGTTTGGTTATGCCGCTGGTCAGGCATCTGTCTAGCAGATGTGGTGTAGCGTGTGTGGATTTGTCCGAACGCAGTGACGCCTCCTTGATAAAAACTGAAAGTGGAAATTGCTCTCCTTCTTCGTTCGTGGGCTGCAACTCCTATGTTCACTCGCATGTACACGAGTGGGCTTTTACGTGTATGACCGTTTTTACCCCGCCATGTAGGCAACCATCCTCCCTTTTCGGGGGTGTGCATGCTGGGTATGTTCTTGTTTCCAAAATCCACTGAACGCTGACATGGATTACAGGATCTTTAACGTACGTATTTGATCTTCTGCTTGCGTATACACGCGAAGGGGGTTCAGGCACAAGCAGGTCTGCACATAATTATATTGACCTGGGAGATCAAGAAAAAAATATAGCCACCCTTTACCCACCAGGCGCCGTTACCGAGATTCGAACTCAGGACCCTCAGATTAAAAGTCCAACGCTTTAACCACTGGGCTGTTGACAGGCGGAGGGGGAGAGGGAAGTGCTGGTACCCGGAGATCCAGAACGTCAGCACATGGCTATGTGTGACAGCAGAGGGGGCATCCCCTATCAGCCTCAACAAATCCTTTCCGCGGTCAGTATGGTCATAGTACTCTGTGTGTACATAGTACTCTGTGTGTGCGGGGAGGGGGAGGGGGAGAGGGAGGGGTGGAAGGGGGTGGGGAGGGAGGGGGTTGTGTGTGTGTGTGTGTGGGGGGGGGGGGACTAGGGGGGGGATGTAAGTGTGTGTGTGTGTCTGTGTGTGTTTCTGTGTGTGTGTCTGTATATGTCTATGTGTGTGTGTGTGTGTGTGTGTGTGTGTGTGTGTGGCTGTGTGTGTGTGTGTGTGGCTGTGTGTGTGTGTGTGGCTCTGTGTGTGTGCGTGTGTCTGTGCCTCTGTCTGTGTCTCTGTGTGTGTACGTACGTGTGTTATAAAATATGTTTTCATAATGTTATGGATATAAAAACTTATTTTTTGTATTGTTTTTGTCTTGTGATGTTACTTAATTATTATTACATGATTAGATTTTAAGGATTGGCGAAATAGAAACGAATTTTTTTTCCGTAATTATTATTATTATTATGAATGGGTACACATGATGCACTCTACTTTCACAGGGACCCAGAGCAGTTATGATCCAAATCAATATAGGGGGTGGGGGGACGGGGGGCGAGGGGTGGTGTTGGTTTCAAAAATTAACACCACACGGCACTATAATCTGTAATCAAGACTTACGAACAAGACTAATCAAATGTGCCAGTGTTAATACACACACACACATACACGCACGCACGCACGCACGCACGCACACACACACACACTCAATAACACCCCCCACCCCACCCACCACACATAACCCCCTCCCTCCCCAATC
>NC_134894.1:17847502-17857502 GCF_041734735.1 Babylonia areolata | reverse complement strand
ACACACACACATACACATATACATGCACGCACGCAAGCACGCGTGCACACACACACACACACACACACACACACTGGAGAGAGAGAGACAGAGAGAGACAGACAGACAGACAGAGACAGAGACAGAGAGAGAGAAAGAGGGAGGAACACAATGATATCAAAGAACATGAAATAAAAGTATTCATATTTCTCCACTGACAACAAGTGCCCGTAGTCGTACAACACACACACACACACACACACACACACACACACACACAATCCACTTCCCTGAGGACGAATTTAGTACTTAGCCTCTCCGCCAGTATCAACGCGTGACCCACATATTATCGCTATCACTCACCAACTTCCTCAAACACAGTTTTGTGTAACAACACATGGGTACACGAGATCGGTACACGAGTACTTCAGACACACACACACACACACACACACACACACACACAGACGCACGCACGCACACACACAGAGACACATTATTAATATTATTATTGCATTAATTGATCAATTAATTGTGTATTTTTCATTCATTCATTCATTTACCATTGCACTTGTGTCTTATAAACCTTAAGGTTTCATGACAATAAAATCTATTCTATTCCATTCTACTCTATTCACACACACTGAACGACTGCATAATGAGCCAATATTTTCCTGCACTATACACACAAGTGCCGTCACAACGTACAGAGTGTCACACTTGCGACACTATGTACCGTGTTCGCTGTACAAAATGTCACAACGGTACAAAATGTAGCAATGATGACATTTTGTACCGGTGTGCGCGGTACAAAATGTTACAGCGTTACAATCTGTCATATTTGAGACATTTTGTTCCACATTGTAGTATATTTGTGTCAACTGGGATATATGGATAACATTAAACATGACATTACAAGGCGGCTTCTGGCAAAAACGGCCCATTAGGGACAGGGGAAGTAACTCGACCAGTGCGACTCCCAAAGGATCAAAATACTGAAATAACCAAATGCTTGTTCTGTATTGTCTGTGTGTTCTTTGTGGCTTGATCAGGATTAAAAGGCTATGCCAGTCTTGAATAAAAGCTAATTTGCGTTTGCACATTTCTTCTGTCATTGCTGCTGTGTGCAAATGTCAAATGATCGGTATAAGAGCAAGCCCGGTGCTTCCTTTTCTGAGGAAGTGTCTGGGTTTGTTCCAGTGTGCCTTTTATTTACCTGTGTGCTAGCTGAATTGTGTAGCGTAAGCAGCATTGGCTTGAAGTTATGTACCTTGTGTGTGGAGAGAGTTACCACTCTTTACCATTCGTTAATCATCTGATCTCCTGTCCTCATTTGTTTATCAATTTTATATTAAGTTGACACACACACACACACACACACACACACACATAATATATGTATATATTATATATATATATATATATATATATATATAGAGAGAGAGAGAGAGAGAGAGAGAGAGAGAGAGAGAGAGAGAGAGGAAAAGCAAAACTGCACGCAGGAAAAATGGGTGGCGCTGTTGTGTAGCGACGCGCTCTCCGTGGGGAGAGCAGCCCGAATTTCACGCAGAGAAATCTGGATAAAAAGAAATACAATTATGTTTGCATCAAATATTACTGAAATTTCGTTGCTGTAGCCAAAACCTTAGAACAGATTGGTAATAACAGCTGACAGAACAGAAAACCTCTGGCTGTACTGGAATGAAATTCGGGATGAATTCCACTCTTTATCAGACTTCACCCCCCCCCACCCCCCCACACATAATATATATGTGTGTGTATATATATATATATATATATATATATATATGTGTGTGTGTGTGTGTGTGTGTGTGTGTGTGTAACCGTGGTATCGAATGGTATATTATAAAGGGGTTACAAAAGAATTACTGACTTACTGAAATAAAGAGTAAGAAAATGAAAGGATAAAAAAAGATCCGCGTCCAGGCCAAGGACATTTAGAGGCTAGTCAACGTGACTCAGATAAATCAGATATCATGTAGCACTATACTGGAGTAAGCCATATATGAGAGCATGATGGCTAAATTACAATTAACAGACTGTGATATATATTAGATGGTTTTAACCAATAACTGATATTGATCCAACACTATCTTGTAATCACCACAACAGATTATTACACACACATTAAGGACTTAAGCACACTGTAACTGTGTGTTTGGTAGTACTGAGAATAAGTGTAACACACTGTAGCAGTACAACTGACATCAGCATGAGCAATAATACATTATTAATAGAAAAGATGACAGAATAAGTAGCCTTGATATTAAATACTGGCAAACTGAGAGACTAGATAGTCAGTGCTCAATACAATGATTGGAAGAACTATCATGGCTTCACCAAGTGGCTTCAGCTCCCAAATGAACTCACACAAGTTGTCCAGTTGAGTCAAACACAGTAAACATGGCCTGTGTTTAACATTTAAATCTCCACCTAACGTGGGACACACAAACACTAACTTTTCATTAGATACATTTACCTGCTAAGCACAGGCTGATCAATGCACACATGAGAAGGTGTCATCCACTAGAATAATCTCGAACAAACTATCAGTGGGCATAGACGTCACTGACTGTGACGTTCAAATAACTAACAGTTTCAGTCTAGTGACATGATCATAATTTACGTCAAACAATAATAATACGTGTGACTGAACGACTGCAATTCTTCTAACAAAGTTTACTGATCTATGATACTATCAACATGCTTATAATATGAACACAAGCAATGTGTCGAAACTTACAATTTACAAATCATCAGCACAACTTATACAAAATACTTAACAGCAGAATGTTAGGCAGCTTACTGTGTGTGCGACATGCTCGATGTGTATTCTAGAGCTGGGCCTGGGAAGGTAACGGTGGACGCCAACCACTTTAAATTCTAATTTGAATTTGAATAGCGTTACGCCAAGGTCACCTCTACAGGTCAATGGTTGGACACTGTCACTGTAGTAAAATTGTCATCCGCTTCACGGCGCGCGCTGTGAGTTGAAATCCCCACTCTGACGAACGATTAAACTAAAATCAAATATGCTTCTAACAGATTTAAGTGTGTGTATGTAAGCATAACAGACATAATCTGGAAGTGCGTGATATATAGATTTATTTCTTTTTCTTCTTCTACTTCTTTCTCTCCTTCTTGATATATATCTTCTGTCTTTAGACTGTCTCTCTCTCCTTCCAAACTTAGCGGGAGAACGTCTGATGTTGACTGTTCTGGGCTCAGAATCAGACTCCCCAAAGGTGAACAAAACAGCCACGAGAAGAACTCGTGAACTCACCAAAAAAATCATGTGTTTTTCTAACAGTGAACATAATTATTCACAATTCATGGAAAAGGAGCAGTTCAGTTCCACCTAACCAGAATGGTTGCGTTCAACTCTAATTAAACAAACATTTTTCGAACATGTATCGCGTAATACCACTGGTGTCCCGCGGTATATGACAGTATGACGGGACATTATACAAAATAACTATAATCATAACATTCGAATGGAAAAATTAATACAATAAGAAAATGTCTACAATAACCAGTAACCTATGTGTGAAGGGACATTAAACAAAATTCCTCTCTTACATTTTAAACGATAAAATTCGAATTGAAAAAAAATTGACGGGCGCAACAGCTGAGTGGTTAAAGCGTTGGACTTTCAGTCTGAAGACCCCGGGTTCGAATCTCAGTGACGGCGCCTGGTGGGTAAAGGGTGGAGATTTTTCCGATCCCCCAGGTCAACATATGTGCAGACCTGCTAGTGCCTGAACCCCCTTCGTGTGTACGCGCAAGCAGATGATCAAATACGCACGTTAAAGATCATGTAATCTATGTCAGCGTTCGGTGGGTAATAGAAACAAGAACATACCCAGCATGCAAACCCCCGAAAGCAGAGTATGACTGCTTACATGGCGGGGTAAAAACGGTCATACAAGTAAAAGCCCACTCGTGTACATACGAGTGAATGTGGGAGTTGCAGCCCACGAACGCAGAAGAAGAAGAAGAATAGAAAAATTAATATCATAACAAATTGTCTACAATCACCAGTAGGATATGTGTGACGGGACATTAAATAAAATACCTCTCCTACACTTTAAACGATAACATTCAAATGAAAAAAGCCTAATACACTAACAAAATGTCAACAATCACACAGTACGTATGACGGGACATTATACAACATCCTTCCTCCAGCAGTCCACAACACGGTGACTTGCGAAACGAGATAACGTGAGAACGCGTTCACTTCCGGTACATGTGCACCTCCTCGGTACTTTCAGTCCTCTGCGGTGCAAACTTGTTAATTTCTCAGTACACAGTTTCGCCCAGAACAGTGCGTGACTCAGGCGTTTATCTCCGCACACCGTGCCTTTTTATAGCTGGGCTTTATCTGGTCAAGTGCTGTTCAAATATTTATGTTCGTGTGATGCTGGTTTTTGTTGTTGTCGTTGTTGTTGTGTGTTTTTCTTTTGTTTGTTCTTTTCTTTTCTCATTAGACACACACACACACACACACACACACACACACACACACACACATACACACACACACACACACACACACACACACACGTACACATACACACACTCACTCACACACACACACACTCTCTCTCTCTCTCTCTGTGTCTCTCTCTCACATGCTTTACACACACACACACACACATGAGCACACATACACAGACACACAAACACACACATACACAGACACAAGCACGCACGCACGCACGCACGCGCGCGCGTGCACACACACACACACACACACACACACACACACACACACACACACACACACACACACACACACACACACACACACACACACACACGAGTATTACTGTAATCTGAAAACATTATAACTTATGGACTTGAATATTGTCATATTCGATCTGAGTGAAAATACTGATGGTCATTGTGAACTATCTTGTATTCAGAAGAACGAATTTTCGTGGCAACGGAGAAAAGAGAAGAAAAAAGGGGAAGAAAGAAAGAAAGAAAGAACATTCTTTTAATGCTACAGTCCAAAAAAACAGCAACAACATAACAAAACAAAAATTTCCGTACCAAATTCGCCCAACTAAAGTACAATCTCTGCTAAAATCTGACTCAAGTTCAAAACTTATCTATACAAACGTGCTTTCAATCATTTGTAAGTGATTACGCAAGTACGCGCGCGCGTGCGCTTGTGTTTGTGCATATTATGTGTATGCGTGCGTGCGTGCGTGTGAGGGGGGCGGGGGGCGGAGGTGTGTGTCTGTTCGTGTGTGCGCGCATGTGTGTGTGTATGTGTGTGGAGGGTGGGGGTGGGGTGGGTGGGGACTTTGTCAATGAGACATGTATGCATCATGCATGTATATATGTGTGCACGTGCGTGTGTGTGCGACAACATGCGCGCACGTGTATGTGTGTCTGTGTCTGTGTAAGTGTGTGCTTTGTCGATGAGACATTCAATTTTCTTTGCTTTTGAGTCTTTATCATAGTGCTCTGTGTAATTTTTTTTTTTTTTTATTTTTTTTTAACTCTTTCTTCTTTAGTGATTTAAGCACTAAAGAACAATATGTTCATGTAATGATGAATATGACGATTGTTTATTAGCTGAGTCATACATAACCGACCCTCTTCCCCTTCTCCCCCACCCCCTCTTTACCCTCCCTCCTCCACCCCCACCCTCCAACCCACCCCTCTGCTTTGTCTGTCTAATGATCTGTCTCTGATTTTCTCTGCCCCTGTCCCAGTCTGTATCTGTCTGTCTGTCTCTCTCTCTCTGAAACTCTCTCGTGCCTATCTGTGTGTGTGTGTGTGTGTGTGTGTGTGTGTGTGTCTGTGTCTGTACACGTGTGTGCGTGTGTGTGCGTGTGTGAGTGCGTGCGTGTGTGTGTGTGTGTGTGCATGCCCACGCAAATGCGGGGCGTGCGTGCGCGCGCGTGACATATATAATCCCCGGGCTTAATCTTAATGATAATGTTATTCAAACGTCAGTTTCTTACAACGTCAGTTCAACAAGAGCAGAACAGAAAAACCTGTCTGCCCACCAACTGAAAAATCCACCGCAACCGTATGTCGGCAATACATGGTGTGACCTATGTTCTTTGATTCCGTAAGTACAAAAGTTCGCTTGGTGTGGTGGGTGACCTTGTACCTTAAGTTTCCAAAAAAAGTACAAAAAGTACTCATGCACCAGTGCGGACACATGCACGCCAAGCCACAATGTGTGTCACTGCCTCAGTCTCAGCGAATTACTGACAAAAAAATGGACCGGCGAGTTGTGAAACAGAGTAGTGATTTATGTGGCCTGGGTTTTGTGGGCTTTGTTCGGCTTTGTTAGTGGTGGAGTGTTTGAAGGCCTAGCGGTATCTCTTTGTGTCATTTTTTGTGTGTGTGTGTGTTTCTTTGTTTTTGCTTTATGTCTCTTTCTTTTTTGTTTCTTTTTCTTTTTTTTGTAGTTGTTTTTCCTTCTTCGTGCGACTCGGAGGGTTCATTTTTCAGACTTGTACGTGTTCACATGGAGAACTGAAGCCGAGTCTCGGACTGAGCAAGTTATGGACAAAGGTATGGTTATTTCGATGTGGTTTGTAGTTGTTGTTTATTTCAATCTATTTATTTATTTATTCATTTATTTATTCATTTGTGTGTCTAATCATTCATTCATTCATTCATTCATTTATTTATTTATCTATTTATTTATTCATTATTCATTTCTATATTTGGCTGTTTGTCTACTGATGTATTCATTTTCATTTCCTTTGGGAGTTATAAACATCATGGCACGATCCTTCTTCGGTAGCTGTTTCAAAGCGTCAGTCTCTAGTTATTTTGTGAACTGCTGCTGCTGCCACTACTTCTACTACTACTACCACAGCTACTTTAATCATTATCATTTTTATCATCAATAACAATAACAATAGTAATAATAATAATGATAATAAGGATACTACTACTACTACTACCACTACTACTACTACTACTGCTACTACTACTACTACTGTAACAAATGGCACTAAAGTGGAGTGTT
The DNA here is from genome assembly GCF_041734735.1 of Babylonia areolata. Taxonomy (NCBI): domain Eukaryota; kingdom Metazoa; phylum Mollusca; class Gastropoda; order Neogastropoda; family Buccinidae; genus Babylonia; species Babylonia areolata. Next base: position 17,850,496 of record NC_134894.1, on the reverse strand, counting down.
GGCCTAGAGGTAACACGTCCGCATAGGAAGCGAGAGAATCTGAGCGCACTGGTACTAATCACACCGGCAGTCGCCAGTATTTTCTCCCCCTCCTGGAGTGGTGGTCTGGACGCTAGTCATTCGGATGAGAATGTAAACTGAGGTCCCGTGTGAAGCACGCATTTAGCACACGTAAAAGAACCCACGGCAACAAACAAAAGGGTTGTCCCTGGGGAAATTCTGTAGAAAAAATTGCAATGTTTTTAAAAGCGAATATGTGAAATGCTTTTATTTGAGAACATATGTTTATTACTCTTGTTTGATCAAGTTATCTGCGTATGTGGGGTGGGGTGGGGGTGGGGGGGGTGCGGTGCGGGTGTGTGCTGATTATCTGGTTGTGGTTTTCCGCAATTCATCTTTATTCTTATCTTATCTGTCTATTATAATCAATGTGCAGTATAGTAGGCTATGTTTATAATTATATTCAAATAATGTTTCTTAATTCTTTCTGTTTTTACATTAAGAATACTAGTTATTACCTGCAGTGTGTGGATGTATGTATGAAACGATGTATGTGATATTTTTTACATTTGTATCTTCGTAATATTTGTTGGGGCTGTTGTTGGCTTTTACAGTTATGGTCCCCATGTTGTTTACTTGTCTATGTTGTGATAATGCACCTGACCAAATTTCTCCAGGTGGAGATAATAAAGTTATTCTTATCTTATCTTATCTTATCTTAAATCGCTTCGATAGGAAAACAAATAAAATTGCAGGCAGAAAAAAAAAAGAGTGACTCCGAATGTTACACAAAGAAATCTGTTGTGACAAAAAGAGTAATACAAATACAAATACGAATAATCATAATAATTATAATGATCATAATAATCATATTTAATGCACTAGCGCTGTCAACGTCGACAACATCCAGTGGAAGAGGGGAGAGGGGGGGAGGGGAGTGTTAGAAAATTAACAATACAGTGCACAAAACACAAGGCTCACAACAAGCAAGACCAATGGATTATGTCTATGATAAAAAGAGCACACACACACACACACACACACACACACACACACACACACACACACACACACACACACAACACACACACACGTGAAGACAATAAAGTATCACACATCAATATGTACAAATAACGCATCCAGCAAATAAATCCATATATATATATATATATATATATAAATATATATATATGCACACACATACATATATCGGTAAAATGGACACCAACCCACACACACACACCCACACACACACGCACGTACACACACAGACACACAGACACACACACACTCCTCCCCTCCCCCCTCCCCCAACACACTCTCTCCCCTCGTCTCCTCTTCACCTGTCACCCACACCCAAACCTCCACAACAACAAATAACAACAGTAACCATGAGACAGCAACAATATGAAAGTCAAAAAGCGTGCGTCATTTTCCATTGACTCAAGCGCCGATCAACTTGACCTTATTGTGTGTCAGGCAATAAATCATTAAAACTCGGCTAGAACGGTAGGTTATTTCCCCCATTACCCCACCTGTCCTACATTGTATTTCATGATGTTACTTCTTCTTCTTCTTCTTCGTTCGTGGGCTGCAACTCACACATTCTCTCGCATGCACACGAGTGGGCATTTTACGTGTATGACCGTTTTTACCCCCGCCTTGTAAGCAGCCATACTCCGCTTTCGGGGAGGGTAGGGGGGGTGGGGCGTGGGGGGTGGGGAGGGGTTGCATGCCGGGTATGTTCTTGTTTCCATAACCCACTGAACGCTGACATTGATAACAGGATCTTTAACGTGGCTGTTTGATCTTCTGCTTGCGTATACACACGAAGGGGGTTCAGGCACAAGAAGGTTTGCACATTATGTTGACCTGGGAGATCGGAAAAATCTCCACCCTTTACCGTGATTCGAACCCTGGACCCTCAGATTGAAAGTCCAACGTTTTAACCACTTGGCTATTGCGCCCGTCATGATTTTACAAATCTCTTGTATGCAAATTATAACTGTGCCCACACATGTATAAAGGTTTAACTGAGATTTCCCTTTAGCTGTTTTCTAAATTTTTGTTTTTTTGTTTATGTGCTCAGCTATTATTGAGTATGTAACTTTTGTGGGTTTTGTAAATTGCTCTTTTATAATAGTTTGTGGTTGTGTCAGTTGTTTTTCGTTTATGACTCTTATATGTTTCTTCTTCTTCATTTTGTGAGCTTACTCAGGTTCATTTTGAATAGAGGGTTTGAAATGCGCTCGGAGAAAATCTCCTCCTCCTCCTCCTCCTTCTCCTCCTCCCCGTCCTCCTTCTCCTCCTCATACTCCTTCTTCTAATAATTATTATTATAATTATTATTATCATTATTATAACTCCTACTCCAGCGTTCAGTAGTTCGGATCCGACCCCAGTGGACCTCTCGGTCTCTCACACAGTCGGGACCAAGAACGTCGGTGGCAAAACGGTGTCCTCAATAACCTCTTCCTGGGGTGGAGGTCACAGCACTTTTTTGGGAATGGAACCCCAACACTGCCAGGGTCCACTGGCCACGGGGCCCCGTGCGGTGACACCGGGTGTTGTGGTGGGTGGTTCTACCCCGGGTGGTCTGCGTGGTTTCGCTTCCCCACGTGGTTTGCTGTGGGCAGGTTTGTGGCTTTTGTTTCGTTTTTTCTGTGTGTGTGTGTGTGTGTGTGTGTGTGTGTGTGTGTGTGTGTGAGTGTGTGTGTGTGTGTGTGTGTGTGTGTGTGTGTGTGTGTGTGTGTGTGTGTGTGTGTGTGTGTGACCACCTACTCCAAGTACATTAAATTTTGGCTTCTTGTTGTCTTCATGGATATTGACCGTTTCCCGAAGAAAGCTTATAATATGATGTTATCATTGCAAAGTAATAGTTCGTGTACTTGGGCTTGCTCTGTGAGAAATGTTTTGTGTGAAATTTGGATTTGGCGTTGTTTGGGAGGCTCAGTCAGTTGGTAATGTCAGAATGTTTATGATTGAATTTAAGCA
>NC_134894.1:17827502-17845002 GCF_041734735.1 Babylonia areolata | reverse complement strand
GGAAGCCATATACAGCTTAGTTTTTTTTGTGTGTGTGAAGGACTAAGACTCTCAAATTAGGAGGCAAGACTGCACTGGTTCGTGCAGTACTGCAGCCTAGGGGGCTGGTTGGCCTTTTGGGAATCATCCAATCGCCGACTGTCCTAAACCCCTCTTGGCCGAGAGAGTGGGGATGTAACTTGGGCAAGACATTCTCCACAATAATCGAATTCTAGCCCAGATAGTTGGGATAGCAGTTACCTCCTCTGCTGTTTTTTGATGGTTATAGTCGAAACACGACTGACTGTTATACATAGTAGCAGTCGTATTGTTATCATCATCATCATTATCATTAATTAACTAACTCAGTACGGCCAGTCCTCTCTTCTCCTCTACACAGACCCCTCGGATGTCCAGTGGGTGTCTGAATGACCCAACCTTTAGCTTCCGTCGTCAGAACTGTGGTTTTCTTTGTCAACATTTACATCTTCAGTATAAGGTGAAACGCTGTTAACCTCGTCTCTTTCGCCGTTCGTATGGAGAGAGTTAAGTCAGTCCTGGTTGTCGTGCGCTGTGGTGGTGTCTTTTCCCCATGCTGCACTCTGGACCCTGTGCAAAGCAGGTAGAGAGCATCGTGAATACGCATGCATTATTATCATTAGCAGCAGCAGCAGCAGCAGCAGCAGTAGTAGTAGTAGTAGTAGTAGAAGTTGTAGTAGGTGTACTTATTCTTGTTGTGATGATGATGATGGTTGTGATGATGATGGTGATGATCATGATCATGATCATTATCATCGTCATCATCATCGCCGTCGTCGTCGTCATCATCATTCTTCTTCTTCTTCTTCTCTTTCACCATTATTATTATTATTATTATTATTATTATTATTATATGGTAGAAGTAGTAGTGGTAGTAGTAGTAGTAGGTGTTGACACAACGCTCAGCATATACCACAGATTGACAAAAGCTTACATTTGGGTCAACAGCAAAGTCATTGGTTTCTCCATGGCAATGGGAAGCCATTTACAGCTTAGTTTATTTGTGTGAAGGACTATAACTCTCAAACTAGGAGGCAAGACTGCACTGGTTCGTGCAGTACTGCAGCCTAGGGGGCTGGTTGGCCTTTTGGGAATCGTCCAATCGCCGACTGTCCTAAACCCCTCTTGGCCGAAAGCGTGGGGATGTAACTTGGGCAAGACATTCTCCACAATAATCGAATTCTAGCCCAGATAGTTGGGATAGCAGTTGCCTCCTCTGCTGTTTTTTGATGGTTATAGTCGGCTACGACTGGCTGTTATACATAGTAGCAGTCGTATTGTTATCATCATCATCATTATCATTAATTAAAGCGATGTGAGATGTGAACAGATGATGGTACCATTTCACAGGCACTGGAGAACGGTCAACACAAGGCACGCTGTTCCCTGGACACTGTTGTTGTCACCTTCCCGCACTGCCCACTGGACAGTCGTTTTCTGAGTCCGGCCATGTGTCAAGGTGAGACAGTAGGTCAGGTCATGTTGGAAATTACAATGACTGAAATCAATGTTGGCTTTTTTTTTATACACGCACACATACACAGACACACTGACACAGAGACACCGACACCGACACACAGACACCCCCCCTCCCCCCCCCACACACACACAAATAAAATAATCAAAATCTATTTATCACAGGCAGCAAAATACAAAAGGCCAAAGAGAGGGACCTTGAGAAACACACACCTCAAGACCCATGTGACTCCAGCGGCCAAGATGTACGTAAAACAATCAGTTAAGTTCTCTGCCTGTCTGTCTGTCTGTCTGTCTGTCTCTTTAAGGTCAAGCCTGTAATCTTGATCCTTGAGTAAACAAAAACAATGACTAAAAACATGTTGAGTTCTGAGTTCTCTCTCTCTCTCTCTCTCATCCACCCATATGCATCCCCCGCCCCCCCCCCCCTACCCCCTCCCCCGCCGCCCCCCCTTGCACCCCGCCATCTCTGTCCATATATATATATATATATATTCATGTGTGTGTGTGTGTGTGTGTGTGTGTGTGTGTGTGTGAGTGAATTAGAGAGCGAGAGACTCTGTATAATATGTGTGTGTGTGTGTCTGTGAGAGAGAGAGACTGTGTGTGTGTGTGTGTGTGTGTGTGAGAGAGAGAGAGAGAGAGAGAGAGAGAGAGAGAGAGAGCTGTGAACACCATATTCCCCTCCTCCTCCTCCTCCTCCTCCTTCTTCTTCTTCTCATCATCACCATCACCATCATCATCATCCTCAGCTGCCCCACAAACCACCAGAAGTGGAGGAGCTTCAAGACAGAATCATGATGGAATACTGCAGTGAAGAATCGAACGTGCTGCAAACAAACGTGATCGGTTCAACCACGGAGCCATCGTCGCACGGAAGAACTGCTTGTGAACTTCCAGGTAATATTCTCTCTCTCTCTCTCTCTCTCTCTCTCTCTCTCTCTCTCTCTCTCTCTCTCTGTGTGTGTGTGTGTGTGTGTGTGTGTGTGTGTGTGTGTGTGAACAAACACATAATTATGTGTTCTGTCATATTACTTTTATGCGTCATGAAACCTCTTTATGGGCACTATATAAGGCGCTAAACGAATTTATGATAATGATAAAAAAATTGTTATCATATATATATATATAGATAGATAGATCTTTTGTGTGTGTGTGTGTGTGTGTGTGTGTGTGTGTGTGTGTGTGTGTGCATCTATCTATCTATATTGTTCACAGAACATTCAGCAGTATTTTGTTTATGGTATCTGTGTGTGTGTGTGTGTGTGTGTGTGTGTGTGTGTGGCTATAATTCTATCTATCTAGATATCTATCCATCTATCTATCTATCTTACAATCATTGACATCAGTATCAGTTTGTGTTCTCATGACGATCAGGATCCCAACGCCCGAGACTACGTACACCACCCTCCAGCAACAACAGCAGCATCAAGAACAACACCAATAACAACAGCAACAACAACAACAGCAACAACAACATCCCAACAAGCCGCCGCCTGCAGCTCCACCACCGCCACAACCACCCACCTCACCCACCTCACCCACCACCACCACACCAACCTCTCCCCGCGCGGCAAGGCGGCTCCTCCACCCAGCCCCAGCAGCCGCCAAACTTCCGGCACGTGCCCCGTGACCTTTTGCCCTCTGACCCCTCGCTGTACTGGCGCCTAATGGAAGGGGAGAGGACCCACCTGGCGAGGATGGCGTCCGCCTGCCAGGACACCCTGATGGCTCTGCCGCCTCGCAGAGGGATGGGGCCCATGGGGCATCCTCCTCCAACTCCTCCTCCTCTGATGAGGTCCTCCTCCCACCTGAAGGTCGTGGATAATGAGGCGGGTGTTCGTGGCAGGTCACGGGCACTCTCATCACCATCCTCTTTGCTGTCTCGGGAAGACAGAGTGCTGGAGCCCTCGGGAGAGAACGCTCGGCAGCTGATTCAGTTCGCTTCCCGGCTGGAGGAGTTCTGCCGGCTGAGAAGCGAGGACAGGATCAGTCTTCTGCTGGTGAGCGCGACTGTAAATTATCATTATCGTCATTGTTGTTGTTGTTATCGACGGGCGCGATAGCCTAGTGGTTAAAACGTTGGACTTTCAATCTGAGGGTCTCGGGTTCGAATCTCAGTGACGGCTCCTGGTGGGTAAAGGGTGGAGATTTTTTCGATCTCCCAGGTCAACATACTTGCAGACCTGCTGGTGCCTGAACTCCCTTCTTGTGTATACGCAAGTAGATGATCAGATACATACGTTAAAGATCCTGTAATCCATGTCAGCGTAAGGTGGGTTCGTTTTTCCTTTCTGTTCCATTTTAATTGTTTTGTACCATTTTTGTTCTGATTTGTACCTACAATGTCACTAGAGCTTTACAGCTAATGACATTAAACATTTCAGTGTCTCTCTCCCTGTCTCGCAGTCTGCAGGCCCGCGCACTGTCCTCCTCCGCTGGACAGCCCTCTACGTGCTGGAACACGACGCCTGGCTCACGTGCTTCGGTGAGTGTGACGTCACCACCGCCGCCTCCGCCTCGGAAGGTTCCGGACATCTCCGGGAAAGCTGTGCTGTGGTACGTGGCGCAGCCCGCTTCTGCCGTTCCCTCAAGTCTTTGCTGAAGAACGACGTCACCCTCTTCGCCCTCCTCCACTCCCTCGTCCTGTTCGACCCTGCAGCGTCCAGGCTGACCGACAGACAGGCAGTGAGCGCCGTGGCGGACAGGTACTACATCTTGCTCAAGCACTACCTGGAGGCGGAGTTCTCCTTCCTGCACGCGGATCAATACATGATGGCCGTGCGGGACAAGATGGCAGAACTCCGTGACCTCGTGGTGCTGGAGAAAGGAGTTGGTGTCGGTGGGGTGGCAGGGTCGGAGTTCAGGGGTCACATGTTGCCCTTCTCGGAGGTTGTCTGCTCCCAGTTCTCAGGGGTTAGCGCTCGTGAGCATTTTGATTAACTTAAGTTGGAAATATCCCTCTTTTAATATCCTAATTCAGGGACTTATTTAAACGAACATGTTCGTCCATTTCAAATGAATGTATTTGAGAAATGATATGTAATATGTTATCCACTCTTCTGATCAAGTATTAGGCTGTAACACGATGTGAAATAACCCATACCATGAACACGAATCGAAACTTGTCATCTCAAGCAGCCACGTGTATTTTGTTTACTATTGCATGATTTGAGGGGCCAAAACGGAAAGAGCGGCTCAGAGTGGCAAAGAGTGAATGAAGAGTGTTTTGGAGTGTAGCGACAGATCTGTATCAAAATTAAGCACAATAACTCTCAAAAAAGATATGAAAACCACTGAAATTGGGTTATAACATCTACAAATGGTAAAAATTTTATCGCTTTAAATCATGCACAAAAATTGCCCTTAGATTGGGTCCCTGATTTAGTCTCTGTTTCAGTTTCAGTAGGAGGCGCCACTGCATTCGGACAAATTCATGTACGATATACCACATCTGCTGGGCAGATACCTGACCAGTATTCTTAGTCAGGCCCTGAGTGCATGCATAGATATATTTGTGTACCAATCAGAGTGGATTTATTCAAAAGAATTTTGCCAGAAGACAACACTCTTGTTGCCATGGGTTCTTTTTCAGTGTGCCAAGTGTGAGCTACACACGAGACCTCGGTTTATCATCTCATCCGAATGACTACATGCTCAGTTTGATTTTCCAGTCAAACTTGGGAGAAAGGGCGAGACTTGAGCGGGATTTGAACCCAGACACACGCTGACTTGATGCATACAGATGAATTAACCATTCTGCCAGTCAAAGTTAAACGGTTACTTGAGATTTCTTCTTCAGGATATATAAAGCTTAAGTGTTTTGTTTGGACACAATTCAAGTCCTACCCAGGCGAATGACAGCACCTATTTTAATTTATCTCTCTTGCACCGCCATTCTTAAGACAACAAACTGACATCATCCCCTTATTTGAACAGTGCACAAGGACAGTAGAAAATTAATGGACGTCAGTAATTCCTTCTTGTTCCGACCCTTCTGCGGATGAGTACTACTCAGGTAGCACTGCGTCGTGACTGATGTTGCCAGACTTGGCTTTTTTCCAGCAGTGTGTCTTTGTATTTCTTGGTGGTTGCAGTGTGTGTGTGTGTGTGTGTGTGTGTGTGTGTGTGTGTGCATATTTGCATGGTTGCTGTGTGTGTGTGTGTGTCCTTTAATTTTAATTAATAAAGTTAAGTTGCAGTAACCATAAACTGCAGATGGAATTAGAAAGAAGAGAAGATAAACACAGAGAAAACAGAATTTGCAAGGAATGTAATATGGGAACTGTTGGGATGAATTTCATTTTGTTTTAGAATGTCCCTAAAATACTACAATTCGAAAAAATTCATACCACATACATTCAAATAACATATGTTCGGTTTGTGCAATTTATTCAGTGCTGGGAAGAAAACACAACTTAATTTGGGTAGATTTATATAACTTGGAAAGGGTGTGAAACTTTAGTTACATCTAAAACATACTTGTCAGTATGTTCAAGTTTGATTTGTTTTGATGCTAATCATTATCATTAGCACGTGCGTATGTGTGTGCATGCGTGGGTGTGCATTTTTGCGTTGTTTGGAGACATTGTTGGACTTAAGTTGTGATTCAGTGAGTATGTATTGTTATTGTATCCTCCACACCCCAAAAGGAGCAAAAGGATTAAATTTCCTTGAATCTTTTGTGTGTGCGTGTGTGTATGTGTGCGCGCACACGTGTGTGCATTTGCATGGCTGCTCTGAGTGTGTGTGTGTGTTTGCATGCTTGCCACGTGACTGTATGTGCGTGTAAAGGTGGGTACTGGTTAGCTGAGCATGACCCATTTTGTGTTCTTGTTTTGTTTCAACAATTATTTTGCATTCTATGTATCTTTCACTTTACTGTACCTCAACGTATCAATTACTTGTTTTTCTGTTTTGTTCAGAGGCCTATTTATTCTTGAGGCCTGACTAAGCACGTTGGGTTATGCTGCTGGTCAGGCATCTGCTTGGCAGATGTGGTGTAGTGTATATGGATTTGACCGAATACAGTGACGCCTCCTTGAGCTACTGATACTGATACTATTTTGTTCAATCACTTTGTTTCACTTCATGTTATTCAAACCTAGGGCAGGCACTCAAGACCTGAACAGTGCACTGGATTTGTGCAGTGGTCAAGCATCTGCTCTTTTTAGATTAAAAAAAAAAAATTTTCTTTTTTTCTTTAAAAAAAAAAAAATTCTAAACAGATGTGGTTTAGGGTATATGGATAAGTGCGCACGCTTTGACACCTTGAAACAGAACTCTCCACTCTTAATCAAGGTGCTCTCACACATATTGGCTGAATTAACTCCCTTGAAGGAAAGCGTGTTAAAGTGTTTTAAAGTCAAATTGAATGAACAATGAAAGTAAATGATTAACAAAAGATAAAGAGTGGTAACTCTCTTCATACACAAGGTACGCAGCCAAAAGTCAATGTTGCTCATGCTACCGATTCAGCAAGCACACAGTTAAATAAGAAGTCTATTGGAACAAACCCAGACATTTCCTTAAAAAAAATATTTAAAAAAAAAACGAAAACAAAGGTCCAGGCTTGCCCTTACACCAATCATTTGACAGGTGCACACAGCGTCATTTCAATGACAGAAGAAATGTGCAAACACAAAAGAGCTTTTAATCAAGACTGGCAAAGCTTTTTAATCCTGCTACACTAAATATACAGACAATAAAGAACATACACATGGTGGTGCCTTAATGGTTTTTGACTCAAAATGAAAGAACAATGAGTCTATGAGAGAAATTGATCAAGAAATGATAAAGAGTGGTAACTCTCTTCATACATAAGGTACACAACTTAATAAATATTTTGAAGTCAGATTGCCTGTATTAACTCCCTTGAAACAGACCAGCTGCATTTACTGGTACTTCCTTGAGGGACTGTGTCAAAGTGTTTTAAGTCAAACTTGCTGAATTAATTGACACCCTTGATTGGCTGAATTAAATCCCTTGAAGGACGGTGTGTCAAAGTGTTTCAAAGTACTTTGATGCGAACATGATGCCTAGATATGCTTTATTTTAACATTACTTTTTATACACTGATCATAACTTTCACACCCTGTTTAAAAAAACAACAAGAGACTATTTTATGACTGAAATTATGTTTTTAAAGTATTGCAGCAAAGAACTATGCTGAACTTTTCTATCTGTGTGTGTGTGTTTGAGTGTGTGTGTGTTGTCCAAATGGTTTTTAGTTTGGAAATGTGTCGGAGTATTGAGTCAATCCTTTAATGGTTGTTATACTCACACTATTCAGTGTCTTTGTTTTCCCACAAAGCTGTTCTCTCCCAGACAAATAATCATGATGAACACTTATTCAGCACGTTTTCTCAAACAGAGCTAAAAGCTTTTTATGTGTACAAAATTCACTGACTGACTCTGGATGATGAAAAACAACAACCACCAATTTACACTAGCAACTGCAGATATCATGACACCATTCTTCTGACTCAGTTGCTCTCTCTCTCTCTCTCTCTCTCACACACACACACATAAAACACTAACACAACTGCACACAATCAATCTAACATGCACACACACACACACACTCACACTAACACATTTGAACACATTCAGTCCAACACACACACACACACAAACACAGACATGAATCTCAAGACACTGTATTTCTGCTAGTTTCAAAACAAGCATCCATGACAAACACATCTGCATGACAAAAGATCATGGTGAACATAGTTTGGGCAGGTTCAGGTATGTGCGCACATGAATACAACTGAGGCACACTTACAATCCACACACACACACACACACAAGAACGTATGAACACAAGCACAAATTGCACTGGCAAGTATTCACATACACTGATACAGAATTGTGGAGATATTTCAACTTTCACAAATAACTCAATCACTGAATCTCTAACACACTCCACACATCTTCCTATCCAAACACTTTATTCCTTTCTCTTTCACACACACACACATACAGTCACACACACCCACAACACATACATGATACAAACATATGATGCTTGCACACACCAAGTGCACAGACACCCTCAGACATACACATACACACACACACACACGCACACACACACTGTAGTAGTGTCATAATGGCACAAAATACATATCCTGAACTGCTTTTGATACAACACAAACATACACACATGAACACACACACACGCATGCACCGGATGTGTACTGACTGAAGACAAAGCAGCAGTGCCAGCCACAGAGTCCATTAAGTGGCAGCATCACCACCATTATCACCAGCATTACCACCATCAACAGCACCATCACCAGCACCGACATCTCCATGACCAGCACCATAACCAGCAGTGGATGTTGCCGTCCTGGCCTTCAGGGCCTCCTGGTACTGCTCCTCAGTCAGCAGCCGGGCCATCTCCGCCTCGTGACCCTTCAGCGCCGGCAGCATGATGCCCAGGTACCCCCTGCTCCATGGCTGAAACACAGATATACCATCCCCTTCAATCACTACTACTACTACTGCTACTGCTTTTGCTGATTTTCTATATAATAGTCAGTCGTGTTCGACTCTGACCATCAGAGGAAGCAACTGCTGAAAAAGAAATATGCCATTCACTTCAATCACTACTACTACTGCTACTGCTTTTACTAATATATTAGTTAGTCGTGTTCAGCTTTGACCATCAGAGCAGCAGAAGAGGCAACTGCTTAAACAGAGATACGCCATTCACTTCACTACCACTACTACTGCTACTACTACTTTTACTGATTTTTTTTTTTTTTTACCATTCTCTTCAATCACTACTACTACTACTACTTTTGTTAATATTATATAATAACAGTCAGTCATGTTCAACTCTCACCATCAGACCAGCAGAGGAAGCAACTGCTGAAACAGAGGTTTACCATTCACTTCAATCACTACTACCGCTACTGCTTTTACTAATTTTACATATAACAGTCGGTCATGTTCAACTCAGCAGAGGAAGCAACTGCTGTCCCAACTATGTGGGTAAAACACTGATTATAGTGAGAATGTCTTGCTCAAGCTGCATCCCCAATCTCTTTGCCAAGAGTGCTTTGGACAAACAGTGTTCAATAACTACAACTACTACAACGAATAATATAAATAAACCTAATAATAGTAGTAATAACAAAGTGTTTTTATATATAGCACTTACCCTGCACCTCAAAGTACATTTAACAATACATGTCATATGGTTAAGACACAGGAATATGAATGGAAAATGTTAAAATGCAAACTCGCAAAAAAAAAAAAAAAAAAAAAAAAAAAAAGTTTAAAAACCAGCGTAAAATTAATCGAACTCCCACGTTTCTTGACAGTGAAACAGTGACTGATATTTTGTAGTAGAGATTTCCCACTTGAAACACCAAACGGACCTCCCACCAAGTCAGACACAGGACTCCTAACCCCAAAACTCCACCGATCCAAGACCCAAACCCTGAACAACTTAACCATAGTAAGGACTTCAGCCAATAGGTCGTTAAATTCCACTCTTACTAATCAAATTCCAAAGACTTTGTTGTCTGCTTCAAACATATAAAACAGAAAATATTTTTCAGCTCATTCAAATGCTCATGAATAGATGTGTAAGTGAAATAAAAAAATAAATGAATAACCAGTGCAGTGTTCTTTGCTTACTATGTACATACCAACCATCATAAGTAAGAAAAATTTAACATTTTTAGACACAAGTGAAATTTTTTTTTTTTAAAGTATAACAAACACACCTTTTTTTGATTATTACGCAGCCTAATACCAATTATCATGTCAAAGAAAATACATTCAGGTAAGAAAAATGTCATATTTTATTTCTTGTCATTGGAGGGATGTTGTGGCAGTCTCCACTCTGGAGGGGACACTCAGTCACTCAGAGTGATTAATGTCATCAGTAGGGAAGGTGTAGAAGTAGTAGAAGGTGTCCTGTGAACATTAACTCAGAACAAGCACTACTGAGCACCACTGTAGTGACTCAGTAGTCGTGCAAGGTCTCCTCCGGTGTGTGGCCTCCTGGTGACCTAAACATCAAAAGTTCCCAGTGGACTGTCGACGATGGAACTACATGGATGAACCTGGGTGTGACTGTGCAGGGGGGGGGGGGGGGGGGGGGGGGGGGAGGGGGGAGGGGCTCTGAATGAGTGAAAATGGGAGTAATGCCATTGAAACAGTGCAGAAGATGGGACAGAAAAAAAACCCCAAAAAACACTGACACACAAACATGCAGTCTACCTACGTCTTCATTGACAAGCTGAGGTCTGTCCACAAGGGTGCTGTTGGCCTCGATGAGCTGACCCTTGACCCCGCAGCAGATGGAGTACTTGCTGTTGTCATCACAGGTCAAAGTGCACAGAGGGGCCAGCGATCCCAGCCACTGGGCTCCCTGAGAAAAGAGAGAGAGGGGGGAACACTGTCATTTCATACAGCTTCACCTTTCAACAACACTGCAAAATTTAGAATACCTGTATTATGACCCTGACTTTCAGCGAAGATCGTACCGAAAGGTCACATTGGCTTTCGCTGTGTTTCTCCTTCGAGAGAAGATGCATTGATGAGCTGATAATGCTATATAGTCCAAATATTAATTGCTCCTAAATTACATGTATAGAGATTCTATGTGCCCCTTATTACTAAAATTAAGTCTTGTTTATGTTTATTGTCAGCTCCTTCAAATGGGCCATGGTCTTTCTTGAAGAAAACATTGTTATTGTTATCACCACACTGACATCTCCAGCCATGAAGATCCAGTGCCTTGATCTCAAGCTGGGAATGAAGTAGAGAAAAAAACACAACGACAAAAAGAAACAAACACAAAACGATAAAAAGAAAACTGAAAACATTAAATTTATTCCTGGAATAAAACAACAAAACAATTAACATTCAAACTGTAACATTCAAACAACCAGCAACGATTAAACAAAAAACAAACAAACAAAAAAACCCAAGTAACATCCAAATTCTAGCAGTTTTCTTTCAAAGATGTTTTTTCCAAAATTTTAAACAGGTATGTCTGGATGCTAGTAGACTGACTGAAACAAACAACAACAACCCCCCTCTTAGACTGTAGGTTAAAATTCTTTGAATCTGGATGATACAATATACCATAATTTTCTTAAAATCTGGATGATACAATATACCAGAAATTTTTCTTGACTCAGAATAAAAAAAGTTGCAAGTTGAGATGCCACCCAAAATAGTCAAGTGAGCTGCAACATTTTGATTCTGAGATAAGAAAAAAACACTGTGCCATGACTGAAAGCTTCAGGCTGAAAGGTTTCCGCACACTACCACTCACCCTTTTGGATTTTCCTGAGGTTTTGTTGTCCAGTCTGTCGGCACCCCCGACCTTGAAGTTGACATGGGTGACCACTTTCCTCTTGGCCAGCACCGGGTGACTCGGGGCCAGTGTCACTATGCAGATCCTGTCAGCAATAATCTTATGCCATCACAAGGAATTTTCAACATATATATCATAGCCAGTCATGTCTGACTATGCCCATCAGAACAGCAGTGGTAGCAACTGCTGTCCAAACTATCTGGGCTGATGATAGTGAAGAGCGTCTTAACTCAGTTAAGTGATGTAAACAAAAACAAACAAAACAGCAGCTGTTGCTTTTTCAATTTACCATCATGAAATAAAATTTTGCGTTTGACTTTGACTGACATCCTCACTTTCAGCCAAAAGAGCTTTAGGACAGGAGGCACTGGGGTGGTCCCCAAAAACCAACTAGCCCCCAAGGTTGCAGAACTAAGAGCCAGTGCAATCTTGCCTCCTAGTTTGAGAGTCATAGTTCTTCACAAAAGACTAAGCTATAGAGAGTATCAGTATCAGTAGCCCAAGGAGGTATCACTGCGTTCAGATAAATCCATATACGCAACACCACTTCTGCCAAGCAGATGCCTGACCAGCAGCATAACCCAACGTGCTTAATCAGGCCTTAAGAAAAAAAAAAAAAAAAAAAAAAAATAAATAAATGAATAAAATAAAAAGAAATAAGTAAATAAATAAATAAATATTTGATAAATACATAAAAGAGAACTACTACTAATAATGATAATATTTATCAGGTGCAAAAACTTGATGAAGTCAACTGTAAGCGTACAAAAAATAAAATAAAATAAATAATAATAATAACAATAATAAATAAATAAATACATAAATAAAATAAAATAAAATAAATAAATAAAAAAGACAAAAATGATGATAAATAAGCAAATAAATGTAAAACATGCAGACACACATTTGTCGCATATCTGTTATGCATATGTGTATGTGTGTGTGAATGTGCAAGCTATAGAGAGACAGAGGAAAATAAACTAACATTGAAAAAAAAAAAAAAGAAAAAAAAAGAAAGAAGTAAACATGCAAGAATTCTGTGTATACTCACTTATTTGAGTGGGATAAGATGCAGATATCTTCACTTACTTTCTTCTGCACATCTGTGAAAACAAATTTAATTTATAAAGTCTTTTAAGGTATTTTTTGCACTAAGTTCAATCTAATGAACACTTCCAAGCACTTGCGTGAAATATAGATAGATAGATAGATAGATAGATCAGATGCACACAGACACTTGGGTCTGCATGCAGATAGGCATGCATGTACACACAGAACATAGACATACTATGTATAATTGTAGCAGAAATAATAGCAATAGGCCGTAAGCATTTAAAAATTGATTTGCCACAAATCTGCTTTTTAGCTTTTTCACTGAAAAAAACAAACAATATTTTAACAGCAGTCAAAATCATGCACTGATCTGTGATCAAGATCTAGGTTAGATATGTGTAGATGAGTCCACTATTGAGGAATACAGATTGTGGAACATAGTTTGTCTTGGCGGCATAAAACAAAGAAATTATTGTGATATTTATATCATGAGCAAAGTGGAGTAAATTGTTTTAGACATGGTAAAATTTGAATGCAAGGCTTTCTTGCAGCATGGAATTATCAAATTTCAAGTTTAAATCAAACATGAGTTTCAGTTTCAGTTTCACTTTCTCAAGGAGGCGTCACTGCGTTCGGACAAATCCATACACGCTACACCACATCTGTTGAGCAGATGCCTGACCAGCAGCATAACCCAACGCGCTTAGTCAGGCCTTGAGTGCATGCTTACATATTTGTGTACCTATGAAAGTGGATTTCATTTTACGTAATTTCGCCAGAGGACAACACTCTCGTTGCCATGGGTTCTTTTTCAGTGCGCCAAGTGCGTGCTGCACACGGGACCTCGGTTTATCGTCTCATCCGAAAGACTAGACGCTCAGTTTGATTTTCCAGTCAAACTTAGGAGAAAGGGCGAGAGCGGGATTCGAACCCACACCCTCACGGACTCTCTGTATTGGCAGCTGAGCGTCTTAACCATTCTGCCACCTTCCTCCTAACATGAACAGTACATAAATATAAATGCAGTGCTTTCAAACCTCCCAAAGCACTTTACAAACATTCAGTCAGACACAAAACACAAGAACACATGCACACACACACAAACACACACATGCATGCGCACACAAATCAAATGTTATTAATAAAGAAAAACATATGGAATAAATGGAGTGCTTTGATTATGCAGAATTGTGCAAGTAACCCTTTCTGGACACATGGCTGATTTCATGTACATATTACTGAAACATGCAAAATATAATGAAAAGTCCAAGAAAAACAGGACATTTCGAAATAAACCTAACAAACCAGTTTAATTTTAGTTGTACACAAGTTATAGCCATCAAATTAAATTACTGCCATCAAAACGAATTACAGACATTATTTTAAACATATTTCAGACTAAGAGGCATTTTACTTTAGACGCAAAATTATTCTGCTTACTGAATTACTTTGACTAAGAGCATCCCTTTAAAATAAAGTACAGTGGGACACGGATGTTTCTCCAGTGAGACATTTTGTCAGACTGAAGAGAGAGACAGACTGACAGATCAAGAGAATGACTGACAGACAGATATCTTGGGCGGTACAATGAATGAGTTGGCGGCAAGCAGAGCAATACAACCACGAAGAAATAGATAAATTTGTAAACTGCCGCTGTAAACTGCCGCAATTAGGTAGGAAAGTGACAGAGGAGAACCTGAGGAAGTAGTTAACTTAATGCCGAGTCGACTCTTACCTATCCTGTAATGTCTTGAGAAATATCTCTCTACAACCGTAGGTGGACGTTTACTGACATCATAAGACATTGTTTTGTTTGATGCTTCTGTTGGTAATTGAGACTGATCTTGCTTTGTTTCCATTTCGCTTTCCACACTCTGCTCGCACATGGGCTGCGCCATCTTGTCTGGGGAGATAACTTCGAATGTATCCAATGGAGTTGCCTCAAACAACAAAACCACCTGAAGTTAGACATAATTATAAATAAATAGATGAAATACAATAATAACGAAAACATCATTATCATCATCAACAACAATGAAAACAACAATAGGAAGAAGAAGAACAATTAACCCCGTGGTTCAGTCCAAACGATTTAGAAATGTTTTGTTTTACCATAGATGTCTCAGTTTATGTACATGCGCGCAGTGTTTGTGTGTGTGTGTGTGTGTGTGTGTGTGTGTGTGTGTGTGTGTGTGTGTGTGTGGTCTGATACACTTGGCCATTGTTGAAACGGACTTAAGAGAGCACATAAAAAATAAATAAATCAATAAAAATAAATAAATAAATGAATAAATAAATAAACGATCTCTACTGTTGATGGAAAATAGCTGCTTGTAGGGAACCTTCGACGACCGATTTAAATGCTGTGGTGATCCCTGCTCTTACAACTTCTTCCAACTGCTTCCATTCTACTGTTCTATTTGCAAAGAATGCCGGAGTTTCCGGCTCCATTCAGGTCTGTTTAGCTGAATGGGATTACAAAACCTTGATTTGCTGTTTTCAGTTCAGTTGATTTTTTCTTTCTACTCTGTTGTCTGTGTCATGATCCTTGTATGTTGCTGGTCTAGATCTTCTGCCAGTCTTCCTGGCAGGAGATAGGAATTTTTTTTGGCGGTACTGAAGCTGGAATTTGACTTGACTATCCTGTACATTCAGGATTGTGAGGTAGCGGATAAGTTTTTGCGCCGTTCCTTCAGGGATGTGAGTCTCTGCTGAACTGACACGCGCGCGCGCGCGCGCGCGCGTGTGTGTGTGTGTGTGTGTGTGTGTGTGTGTGTGTGTGTTGTTGTTGTTGTTGTTGTTGTCAGTTGCTGCCGCTGTTGTGTTGACGCAGTGAATGTCGTGTGAGAACTCTGTGGATATAGAATGCATACCAGAACAAATGAGTCTGGTATCATTGGAAATAGAGAATTTGGAATTAGCACGTCGGTCCCCCTCTCTCTCTCTCACACACACACACACACACACACACACACACACACATACACACACACACACACACACACACACACACACACACACACACACACACACACACACACACACACACACACACACACACACACACACACACACACACACACACACACACACACTGTAAATATTTACGTAGAAAAAATGAAGTTAATCTTGCTCAGTGTTTCTATTCCGGTCCCTTACCTCAGTATATTTCTGTCGGTGATAGACTGAGTCCAGTCTCCCCCCCCTTTTTTTCCCCTTTATCTTTCCTTCCTACTGACGTCCCCGTAGTTTCCCCACCCCACCCCCACCCATTTCATACCTTCCTTTAATTTTCACGTTCATTCAGTACCATCCATTCCAGAAATTTAGACCAACAAAAAAATCACGGCGTGCGTGTTTTGCAGCATCATGTATTTACACACTGATGAAAACCTGATCTCCGATTCCCCCAACGTTCTGCTTGACGCAATTATCTTTTGACAGACATGTCTGACATGCACCTGAAAGCAAGGTCGTCAGTGTTTATAAAGACCATTTAATGGGCTCTGACTGGGTCGCACTAACATGGAAAAGTGAGGTGGACGATCTAGAGTTACTGGTCCCCTGCTCCATTCATGCTACTAGGGCACTTTGTAACACTCATAATAAACAGAGAGATGTGAGATAATTTGTGTGGTAATTTGTGTTCACACGCAAAGAACTAGCCGCCAGCTTCTTTTCAGTCATTTCAAATAACTATGCGGGAATATGATCCGCCGATCAGGGTACGTAACTCCACAACCGTCCTCACAAACCCGTAGTTGGTCTTTCCATTCGCTTTTTTTGTCGTGCACAAAAATTATGGTCAATGGACTTCGTCATCCACAAGGAGAGAGACAGACTGGCTGAATTTTTTCCTTGAGTCAGCCGGTTAGTCTTTGATGGTTTCAGTTGAACTGTGGTCATTCATTAATGATCCCGCCCACAGATCTGACTGCAGGTTTTCACATCCTCCGCTGATAACACCTGACTGCAGTTGTGACCGTGGGGATGACGGTGAAGACCCTGCCAGATGCTGAGCTGTTTGTCGCTGTCGACGTTGTGCGCTGAGAGGTAGCAGGAGGACGCGATCTGCGAAGGAGACGGACCGTCGCCTTCCATGAGCAGTCGCGGGAGGTTCACGTGCCGCACGTGCAGCACGCGCCCCAGAACGCCGGTGATGTGTGCGTCCTCCACGGGCAGCATGGGCATGGCACGAGACAGCTGTACCAGGGGGGGCACGAGGGGGCCGGGCAGAATGTAGTGGCCGCCAGAAACATAGGCCGGGTAGTAGGTGAAAGGGTACAGGGACGCGCTGACAGAAAGCCTACTGTTGCCCCTGAACACGAGCGAGTCACCCGAGCACATGATGCGTCCCAGAACGCTGTAGAGACTTGGCAGGGAGGGGGAGGGGGACGTCCTGAACCAGCGAGTCATCAAGTGCATGGTGAGGTCCACGTTCAGAAACATGTCGTCATCCACCTTGGCCACGTGGCCCGTGTCCCAGCAACGGGTGGAGGCCCACGCGAGCCCCGCCAGCACCTTCCTCGTCAGGTTCCGGTACGTGTCGTCCACGTCCACGAGAAGCACGTCCCCGTGGGCTTCAGCTTCAGCCTTCAACGCAGCCGTCAC
>NC_134894.1:17807502-17822502 GCF_041734735.1 Babylonia areolata | reverse complement strand
GATGGCCGCCGTTCTTTCACTGTCTCTGGACCTTGCAATTGGAATGAACTCCATCTTTCTCTTCGACAAGTCTCCGCACTCAGCTCTTTCAAGCCTGGTCTTAAAATCCACCTCTTCCCAAAATAGCCTCACTTCCCTGCCTCTTCCTTGTCTTCAGGGGTTGTTTTTTTTGGTTTTTTTTTCAGTTTTAGGATTATCCATGCGTGTGAATGACTGGTGGGAAAGCACTTTGATTAAATTTTGTGTCTGCACTAGATTCAGCGCTATGTAAGTACAATAATAATGATAATAATATTCACCTCGTTTTTCCATACCAATATGGTTTAAAAGCCTGACGAGGCTGTAAACAGCCCAGGGTTGAATGGGTTGATAATAATAGTATTGAGAATGCTTGAAAAGGAATGTTTTTGCAATTGCTTTAAAGGATGTGAGTGAGGGACTTTGACGGACTGAAAAAGGCAGTGACTTCCAAGTTTGTACAGCTGATAAACTTAGAGCTCATTACAGGCGGTGTGTGTGTGTGTGTGTGTGTGTGTGTGTGTGTGTGTGCAAAACAAAAAGCACCATTCAGCCAACACACAAAAAGCACCATTCAGCCAACACACAAAAAGCACCATTCAGCCAAAACAAAAAGCACCATTCAGCTGCGATACGTAGCCCAGAAATGAGTGTGTAGAGGAGGGGGGAGGGGTGGTGGTGCAGAGTAATGTGTGTGTGTGTGTGTGTGTGTGTGTGTGTGTGTTGTGTTGGGGCTCATGTACGTTTGTGTGTATTTGATTGTGCTTTCATATCTGTGAAACTGCATGTTTGTTGCATATTTGTTATGCATGTGTGTGTGTGTGTGTGTGTGTGTGCATGTTTTACATTTATTTGCTTATTTATCATCATTGTTGTCTTTTTGTGTGTGTGCTTAGAGTTGACTTCATCAAGATTTTGCGCCTTATAAATATTATTATTATTAGTAGCAGTATTTTCATGTATTTTTCTTTTTTTCTTTTTTTAAAAAATATTTTATTTTTTAAATTTTTTTTCTCAAGGCCTGACTAAGCGCGTTGGGTTACGCTGCTGGTCAGGCATCTGCTTGGCAGATGTGGTGTAGCGTATATGGATTTGACCGAACGCAGTGACGCCTCCTTGAGCTACTGATACTGATACTGATACAGGCGGCAAAGGGGAGTATGCACAGACAGCAAGCAACACGCACCTACATTTTCTTCACTGTTAAAAGCAACACTGAGCCATCCGTACCACCTTTAAATTTACTGTATTCGTGGCAAGGCTGAAGCTGCTGCCTTATTTCACGTGTACATAAAATCGAAGTTTGTAATCTGGACAAACCCAGTCAACGAATGACATCTGTTTCAAATCGAAGCCGGTGTAGGACGTGAATTATGCACTCCCTCAGAATATTTACACCAGAGTAAAAAATTTTTTTTTTTTAAATGAATGAAAAAAAAAAAAAAAAAAAATCCGTCTTGTTCGAAAACATTGGTGGGAGGATTGCATTCCTGCAAAGTTAAGTTTCTTTTCATGGGTGAGTAGGCTTGTTTGCGGACAAAACTCTCGAGTGAAGATTTCTTCTTCTTCTTCCTCCTCATCTTTTCCTATATCCTCTTCTTTCTTCTTCTTTTTCGTCTTCTTCTCATGCGTACGTAGGCTACAGCTCCTGTTTTTAAGAGTGTATTTTCATGTGCGTCATCCATTCTAGCCCACCGTTTAGACAGCCATCTTCGGTTTTTGGTGGTGAATAAGGATGTTAGTCCGAAGAATAATCTCCCTTCGAGGACTTTACTTCCCCCAGCGAGGAATATTTCGTTGTATCCCCTTCCTAGCCCTTGTCTCTTCCCGAAAAAAAATATGGCATACCAGATTTAAAGTGAAGTAAACGTTTTATTGGATGATTTGATTCCCCAGCCAAGCCAACCTGTTCCTCCCACGAGAAAGAATCTGTAGGATTTTAATCCCTCAAGTTTTCGTTAATTAAGGGAGAAAATGTTGACCTCATCAAAGACAACTTGGGTCAAGATAAAAGGTACTTTATGAGATGTGGGGACGACGTTTGGAGTCGTAGACTCTTTCTCAAGTGCAGGGAAAGGGAAGTGCTGGCAGGTAACAGTGGTATTTTGGTGGTGAACTTATTCCTTTGACTGGCTGATCACAGTTCAGCTCACTGACTTGTTATCAAAGCAGGGTTCATGGTGGATGTATAACTGACAAGTAATAGGAGGGGTAATTAGGCGAAGTTAAAATAGGATAGGAGGGGGGAGGCGGGTATGAGGATAGGGAGTGGGGGATGGGGAAGAAGAGGAGGGGTGGTGTTGGGTGCCAAGGGGAAGGAAGGGCGAAGGGTAAGGGTGGTTAATTTTTACTGGTGCCACTTTAATTCTGACGTTAAGTCCCTGAGGTTGTGTGGTGCCTTGAGATGACCTGGCTTTCCATGAATTTGCGAAACAGGCAGTCTCTACAGCCATTGCACCAAAGATCTGCCACTCTAACACGTGAAAGGTTGTGGATTTCAGAATCAATTAGTGGTTCGCAAATGGAGTGTTTTCTTTGTTTTGTATGTTGTCCCTGTATTCTTTGAAACGGTCGTTGAGGGTTCTGTGTGTCTCACCCGCATGTATTTTGTGGCAGAAGCTGCATGTCAGGGCGTGGACCACATTTAGAGTTTGGCAATTGAAGTGGGATCTTGGTGTGGAATTTCTGACCTGAGGCTATACGTTTTATCTCAGAACAGTTGTTTTTCACTGAGAAATAAATATTTTTACGTACAGCTTGCATAAGGGAGCAAGCAAAGACATTGACATTAATCAATACACACACTCAAGCATTCACCTGCATTGTTTGAACAAAACCACACACACACACACACACACACACACACACACACACACACACACACACACACACACGAGAGAGAGAGAGAGAGAGAGAGAGAGAGAGAGAGAGAGAGAGAGAGAGAGAGAGAGAAGTATCCAACTTTTCGGTCTGTTGACCTTTGTCAAGAATGAATGACATAGCGTGAAAAATGACGCATGAAATATGACACTCTTAAAGTGGCGTATGCTAGTCTACCACCCCACCCCCCCTCACCCCCCCCTCTCTCTCTCTCTGGAAAGTGCTTTCGACCTTCAATGTATTTGTTCATCTGTCTGTCTGACTGTCGCACATCCACAGCACGAGCTCCACACACTTAGGTAAGTGCAGAAAAGACGATGATGAGACATTATGGCAGCATGTTGTCGTCAAACACATTCAGTCCGTCGGGGATAGTTGGTCAGAAGTTGGTGGCGCCAGAATTTCTCACGTCTCTTGGTGATAGTCGTGCTGGGTGTGTGGATAAATGGCTGTGCAGCACCTGTCAGTGATGCCATGTCCTCTCTCGTTGAAGCGTTTGGCCACCATCGTGTCTTCTTTCTGTTTGTTTCTCAGGGTCCTGGTACGTTTTCTTCAGTTTAACGTCTATTCACTATAAGTGTTTTTAGACGGAAAGGTGTAAAGTAGTGTATAAAGGAAAGGGAATGCATGTGAATACTAGTGTAAAAAAAAAAGAAGAAAAAAAAGTTCATGTTATGTATCAGAGGAAAAGTATATCATAAGAAAAAGTCTAAAGAGGTTGTGGTGTGTATTGAATGAGTTGTCATGGGAAAGAGAATATGTATATGCATATCAACAAGTATTAACCTACAACAATGTAAATAGAAATAACAGTATTAAATATAATACATCAAAGGAGGATACCAACTGGACTGGAGTTTAAAATTTCTGAAAACATTCTAAGCAATGAATAATCATTCAAAATCTTTTCAGTGGCTAATGAAATATTGGAAGAAAAGTCATCAGCTACATCTTTTGGAAGTAACTGTCCTGGTACGTGTTTGAAGCATAGTGTCTGATGTTGTACGTATGTCTGTGGAATGTTTTCTGTAGTGTCTGTCCTGTTTCACCAATTTAACTGCACTCCTTCTCACAGTTCTGACAGTCTATGACGTATATGATGTTTGACGATTTACATATCCTGTGGTCCCTGGTGATATGATGTTTGACTATTTACATGTCATGTAGTCACTGATGATGTGATGTTTGTATTTGCATGTCCTGTGGTCCCTGATGATATGATGTTTGACGATTTACATGTTCTGTGATCCCTGATGATATGATGTTTGACGATTTACATGTTCTGTGGTCCCTGATGATATGATGTTTGACGATTTACATGTTCTGTGGTCCCTGATGATATGATGTTTGACGATTTACATGTTCTGTGGTCCCTGATGATATGATGTTTGACGATTTACATGTTCTGTGGTCCCTGATGATATGATGTTTGACGATTTACATGTTCTGTGGTCCCTGATGATATGATGTTTGACAATTTACATGTCATGTGGTCCCTGGTGATATCATGTTTGACGATTTAGAATTTAGATGTCATGTGGTCCCTGATGATGTGATGTTTGACGATTTACATGTCCTGTCGTCCCTGATGATATGATGTTTGACGATTTACATGTCATGTGGTCCCTGATGATGTGACGTTTGACGATTTACATGTCCTGTGGTCCCTGATGATATGATGTTTGACGATTTACATGTCCTGTGGTCCCTGATGATGTGATGTTTGACGATTTACATGTCCTGTGGTCCCTGATGAAATGATGTGCTACGTTTGTTGTGCTACTTCTGAATGTTCGTGTTTCTCAAGGATGGTTTTGACATAGGACACATCTCGATGTATAGCGTTTGTGGCAGCCATTTTCTGTCACTTTTACGGGTGTATTTAAATGTATTTGCTGATCTGCTTATTTTGTGAAATTATTTCATGTTATTTTTATGTTAATTGTTTTTATGCTTCTCACAAACCTGTGATAGGCTCTCAAGGCCTAACCGGCGTTGAGTTTATGCGTAGGTCAGTCACATGCTCCTCTCCCCCCCCCCTCCCCCGACACCCCCATACCCCCCACCCCAAAGCAGATGTGGAGCAGAGTACATGGATCAGTCCACACGCTTTGACACCTGCTTGAAACTATAACTGAACTACTGGCTGAAATTTACCCAGGCGTCAAATTCTCGAAGGGGAGGAGGTGTCAAATTTTCACGTCATGTTACACCAATGAAATCGAAGAGTTTATGGAGAAGGCGAAACGAGTGCGTGCCGTGCGAATGCATGGCTGGTGATATTTGCACCGGAGCAATCTGAGGTGAGAGGCATGGAGAAAGAAAGATCTGTGCCTGTTCTGAACAGTGTGTGAATCCCACATGAAATCGAACTGATCTCTCAACAGAAAAAAATGTCGGGAAAGGACACAACGGAGAATAATCACATCTAGCAGGAAGAATTTTCAAAACAATATTTCTGTGATTTTGTTATTACTAGCACTGTGGTTTTTCGTTCTATACACAAACAAAATTAACCAACTTTGTGTTTTGTGGTCTTCACTAGAAAGTTTCATCAAGTGACGAAGAACGGTTCTCCTGTTTACAAACAAAACAAAATGAGCAAACTGTATAGATTATTGTTCAAGAAACGAACATTCTGTTGTTTCTGGCTGTGCTACGTGTTATGTTCCTGTGCGGTGTTCTTCATATCGGATGACAGTTTCGACCACCAAGACCATGACGTTTATCACATAGCACAAGGTAGGCCTCGCATGGAAACACCAAGACCATTGAAAGCCTCGCTACCTAGCGTTCACGACGACAGCAAGAAAACAGCCGCCAATGCCTTCGCCAAAAGAAGACCCATACCGCTTGTGTTTGGACGACTGTCGGCATCATCCAACGACACACAACGAGAAGCCGCGGCTCAGAGAGACACCGACAAAAGGCCTCGTTCTGAAAACGAGACTCGCAGAGCGGCAGACGCAGAGCTCCATGGCAACAAGCCGGGGATCGTCGTGCCAGGAGGACACGAAGGGCACAAAGTTGCCGGGGAAGGGGAGAAGAGGCTGGGCGGTCCAGAAGAACTCAGTGTCCAGGGTGGTGTTGGTAACGTTGGTAACGCCAGTAAGGACCTGGAGAAAGACTGGGTACCACCTCCGAACCCAGGTAAAGAATTTTTATTTTTCAGACTGTTGTCCACTACTGCTGCTACTACTATTACTAGTAGTAGTAGTAGTAACAAGATAGGAGAAAGAGCGCTGACCATGTGATTTTTTGTTTGTTTGTTTGTTTCCTCTTGAAATTGTTAGCACTGTGGAATCAGCCGCTGAACGTATCGATCTAATACAGTAAAAAATAAAAAAAATAAAAAAGAAGTTTTGTGTAGATGGAAAAGTTAGTGACAGAGGTATGTGAACGCAGTATGGTTTATGACAAAAAATAAACACTGAGAGAGAGAGAGAGAGAGAGAGAGAGAGAGAGAGAGAGAGAGAGAGAGAGAGAGAGAGAGAGAGAGAGAGAATACAGAATACTTTACTATCTCAACAAGAGAAATTAATCACTCTGAAATCACACACATACACACACTCACACACAGAGAGAAACACACACACACACACACAAACACCACACACACACAAACACCACACACACACACACACACACACACACACACAACACCCTCCCCATCGCCCCCCCCCCCACACACACACCCTACCCCCAACACGGAGATTCAGTCAGCACCCCGCTGTATGCTGTGCACAGGGGAGGGCGGGCAGGCGGTGAATGTGAAGGAGGGGGACCTCAGTCGGGCCCAGCTGGAGACGTTCCGGCGGGGCAGGAAGACTCATCACTTCAACCAGTTCGTCAGCGACCTTATCTCTCTGCACCGCTCTGTCCCCCATATCTTGGAACGCCAAGAGTGAGTTTGTGGGGTGGAGAAGGGGGTGGGGGTGGGGGTGGGGGGGACTCTCGAGCGTGGGGGTGGGGGGTGGTGGGGATTGGTGTTGAGGGTGGGATCGGGGCGTGTTAGTGTTAGTGTGTGTGTGTGTGTGTGTGTGTGTGTGAGTGTGTGTGTGTGTGTGTGTGTGTGTGTGTGTGTGTGTTTGTGTGTGTGTGTGTGTGTGTGTGTGTGTGTGTGTGTGTGTGTTGAGGGAGGGGGGTGGAGGGGTGGGGCTGTAAGCGTGCGTATGTACCTCACTTATATATATAGAGAGAGGTATATATATATATATATATATATATATATATATATATATATATATATATATATGCATATATTTCAAAAGCCCTTCTGTATTATATCTCTCTCTTCTGTATGTGTTTGTGTATGATTTCTGATTCACTTTTGTACACACCCATAATTTTTCGTATACAAATATATTCAAATATTATACAAATCCATATACTCTATATCACATCTGCTAGAGCAGATGCCTGACCAACAGCGGTTGAGATGAGACTGAGATAAGAATATGATTCGTTAAAAAAAGGGGGTGGGGAGGGGGTGGAGGAAATCTTGGACTGGACAATCCAAGTAAACAAAAATGAAAACAGAAATATGATATTGAAAAGAAACGAAAAAAAAAAGAGAAAAAAAGAAGAGAGAGACATACAGTGTATAAGTAAATTAGAGTATCGAAATTCGTTTCATCAAAACGGTTTCAGCGTGTCAACCCATGTCTGTATATATACAAAACACAAGCAAAGCGAACTACCATCTACAGTATTCCCGGTTGTTTCCACAGAATTATGTCAATTTAACAGGAAAATGCGGTCGATTTCTGTATGCTGTCTGCGTATTTCCGCATTACGTATTTTGACGGGTGTGGTGTGGTGGTCAGTTGGTTAGAACGCTAGATTCTCGCTCGAGGTTCCTGAGTTCGGTCCCCGTTTCACCTGGTGGTTAAAAGGTAGAGACTTTTCCGGTCTCCCAGCTCAAGAGATGTGCAGACCTGCTAGTATCTGAACCCCCTTCAAAATCAAATACGCACATTAAAGATCCTGTGATTGCTCCATATCAGTGTTCGGTGGGATAAGGAAACAAGAACATGCCAGAATGTGCATCCCTGAAGACGGAGTATGGCTGCCTACATGGCTGGGTAAATAAACGAAAACGGTCACATATGTAAAATGTTACATTTGTGTGTGTGTGTGTGTGTGTGTGTGTGTGTGTGTGTGTGTGTGTGTGTGTGTGTGTGTGTGTGTGTGTGTGTCTGTCTGTCTGTCTGTCTGTCCGTGTCTGTGTGTGTCTGTGCGTGACAGAAACTTGATTGAATGACAGGAAACGAATGATGAGCGCCCACTGGCAGCTGTCAGTCTCGGCTCTGCCCAGGTAGGCAGCCTGTTAGGCAAATGACTCAGTGTTCACTTCGTAAAGCGCTTAGAGCTTAGTCCCTTGCCGGTGATAGGCGCTATGTTGGTATCATCATCATCATCATCAGCAGCAGCAGCAGCAGCAGCAGCAGCAGCAGCATGATAGGGAAGCCTGCAGAGGCTGCAGACTCCCTTGGATTGAAAGGGAATATTATTGGGATGACAACAAAGCTCACGTGGATACTAGGATTGAATGGGAACATCATTGGGATGACAGCAAAGCTCACGTGGATACTAGGATTGAATGGGAACATCATTGGGATAGCAACAAAGCTCACGTGGACACTAGGATTGAATGGGAACATCATTGGGATGACAACAAAGCTCACGTGGACACTAGGATTGAACGTGAATATTATTGGGATGACAACAAAGCTCACGTGGACACTAGGATTGAACGTGAATATTATTGGGATGACAACAAAGCTCACGTTGACACTAGGATTGAATGGAGATATTATTGGGATGACAACAAAGCTCACTTGGACACCAGGATTGAATGGAAATATTATTGGGATGACAACAAAGCTCACTTGGACACCAGGATTGAATGGAAATATTATTGGAATGACAACAAAGCTCACTTGGACACCAGGATTGAATGGAAATATTATTGGGATGACAACAAAGCTCACTTGGACACCAGGATTGAATGGAAATATTATTGGGATGACAACAAAGCTCACTTGGACACTAGGATTGAAAGGGAATATTATTGGGATGACAACAAAGCTCACTTGGACACTAGGATTGAAAGGGAATATTATTGGGATGACAACAAAGCTCACTTGGACACTAGGATTGAAATGGAATATTATTGGGATGACAACAAAGCTCACGTGGACACTAGGATTGAAAGGGAATATTATTGGGATGACAACAAAGCTCACTTGGACACCAGGATTGAATGGAAATATTATTGGGATGAAAACAAAGCTCACGTGAACACCAGGATTGAATGGAAATATTATTGGGATCACAACAAAGCTCACGTGAACACCAGGATTGAATGGAAATATTATTGGGATGACAACAAAGCTCACGTGAACACCAGGATTGAATGGAAATATTATTGGGATGACAACAAAGCTCACGTGAACACCAGGATTGAATGGAAATATTATTGGGATGACAACAAAGCTCACGTGAACACCAGGATTCAATGGAAATATAATTGGGATGACAGCAAAGCTCACGTGGACACTAGGATTGAACGTGAATATTATTGGGATGACAACAAAGCTCACGTGGACACTAGGTTTGAATTGGAATATTGGGACAACGGTTTTTCAGTTTTAGTTTCCGTTTCTCAAGGACGTTTGACTGTATTCGGACAGATCCAGATACGCTACACCACATCTACTAGGCAGATGCCTGACCAGCAGCATAACCCAACGTGCTTAGTCAGGCCTTGAGTGCATGCTTATATATTTGTGTACCTATCAGGGTGGATTTCTTCCACAGGATTTTGCCAGAGGACCATTCTCGTTGCCCTGGGTTCTTTTTCAGTGCGTCAAGTCCGTGCAGCACACTGGACCACGGTTTATTGTCTCATCCGAATGACTAGCCGCCCATGCTCAGTTTGATTTTCCAGTCAAACTTGGGAGAAAGGGCGAGAGCCGGATTCGAACCCAGACCCCCACAGACTCTTTATATTGGCAGCAGAGCGTCTTAACCATTCTGCCACCTTCCTCAACATTATGTGCAGTCCTATTAGTGCCAGAGCCCCCCATTCGTGTGAATGCGCACGAAGATTAACTGCGCACGTTTTGCTGAAAAATTGTTGGGATGACAACAAAGCTGACGTGGACTCGCCCTGGGTGCAGGTGCCAGAGGCTGCAGTACCGCCCGGACCTCCCCAGCACCAGCGTGGTCATCATCTTCCATAACGAGGCCTGGTCTACCCTGCTCAGGACGGTGCACAGCGTGCTGGACAGGTCCCCCCCTCACGTTCTGCACCGGATCATTCTCGTGGACGACCTCTCCGACCTGGGTAGGTTTTTCTTCTTCTTCTTCTTCTTCGTCTTCTTCTTCTTCCTCCTCCTCATCCTCGTCGTCGTCCTTCTCTTCCTCCTCGGGTTTGATTCCCAAATGCGGATCTCCACTAGACCTGATGTCTACTTAACTGCACCCATTCACTTGTAATTTTTGTCTAAAAAGCTTTGGCAAACATTTTTTTGGGGGGTGGGGGGTGGGGGTGAGGGGGTGGGGGAGGGGGGGGGGAGGGACGTTTTTTGGACTTGATAATTGGGCATTCTTATACGGTATATTCTTTTTGCTTTTGTGCCTGGGATGTGTGAGTTGCACGCTGGCATTCATTGTTTTTCTCTTGGTTTGGTATGTCTGTTATCACCCATAATTGTGTGCATTATGTATAAATTTATATGATTGCCTGTTTGTCTGTTTGACAAACTTGTTTACTGTGTGTCTGACAAACATCAACTCTGGCCTACACACATTCTAAAGCTCTAATAACCTTTTAGGGCCATCTGGGCAGTGAATTCAGATCCACTGTATCTAGGACTCGGCATGGGAAGGCGGGACCCAATCCCTCCCTTCCCCAACCTGGTTGGAGTGAGGAAAATCGGAATAAAGTGCCAACTGAACGCCTACTTCTTTCTCAACTAGCCCTGATGCCCTTCCCTCTTCCTACTCTGTCGTTTCTCCAGCTTTCTATATACATGTTTCATTATCTTTCGTTCCTTGGAATCAGGGCTGTGCATGGCTGGTGTGTAAACGCTTTGATTTTTGTCTCTGCGCAAGATTCAGCACAATAATTATAAAAACTTGTATGATAGTCGTGTCCGACTATGACCAACAGAACATCAGGGAAGGCAACGGCTGTCCCGACTATCTGAGCCAGAATTTGATTATAGTTGAGAGTGTCTTGCCCAGTGCCTATTATTATCACCACTATCATAATAAATATTGGTGGTGTTGATGTTGTTGTTGTTGTTGTTGTTCTTCTTCTTCTTACTACTACTACTACTGCTGCTGCTGCTGCTGCTGCTGCTGACGAGGAAGGTGGCAGAATGGAATCTGCCGGTATGGAGTCCGTGAGGGTGTGGGTTCGAACCCCCGCTCTCGCACTTTTCTCCCAAGTTTGACCGGAAAATCAAGCTGAATACCCAGTCATTCGGATGAGACGATAAACCGACGTCTCGTGTGTAGCACGCACTTGGCGCACTGAAAAAGAACCCAGAGCAACAAAAGTGTTGCCATAATGCAAAAATATGTAGACGAAATCCACTCTGATAGGTACACAAATATTTATACATATATCTGTATATATGCGTGCACTCAAGGCCTGACTAGGCGCGTTGGGTTATGCTGCTGGTCAGACATCTATCTGCCTAGCTAGCAGATGTGGTGTAGCGTATGTATGGATTTGTCCGAACAAAGTGACAGCTCCTTGAGAAACTAAAACTGAAACTGAACACGACTACTACTGCTGCACTGCAGAGCACCTGAAGAAGCCCCTGGAGGACTACATCTCACAGCCTGAGCTGAGCAAGGTGACGTTGGTGCGGTCCCCGACCCGAGAGGGGCTGATCAAGGCTCGTCTTCTGGGGCTGCACCACGCCAACACCTCTGTCGTGGTGTTCCTCGATTCGCACTGCGAATGTTTCGAGGGTTTGTTTGTTGTTCCCTCCTTTGTTCTTTCCCCACACCCCACTCTCTCTTTCTTCACCTGTGTGTGTGTGTGTGTGTGTGTGTGTGTGTGTGTGTGTGTGTGTGTGTGTGTGTGTGTGTGTGTGAGAGAGAGAGAGAGAGAGAGAGACTGTGAATGCTTTTGTGTGTGTCATTCTGTGTGTGTGTGTGTGTGTGTGTGTGTGTGTGTGTGTGTGTGTGTGTGTGTGTGTGTGTGTGTGTACATGCAACAAGCAACAAGTGCATATATCATGTGTATAGTGAGTGTGTGTGTGTGTGTCTCTCTCTCTCTCTCTGTGTGTGTGTGTGTGTGTGTGTGTGTGTGTAGCAGCAATAATAGTATCTTGATGTTGGTTTTTATCACTATTTCCATCATCAACAATGTTATTATCTGTATTATTACTACTACTACTACCATTACTACTGTTACTATTATTACCATTATCATTGTTGTTGTTGTAACTGTTATTGTTATCATCATCATCTTCATCATTATTACACGACATCACCAGTACCAAAATAATTTTTAAAAACCTATTCCCCCCACCCACACACCTCTCCACACCTCCCCAGGCTGGCTGGAGCCGCTGCTGGAGCCCATCGCCCGGGATCCCAGCACGGTGACGGTGCCCGTGATAGACGCCATCAACCATGAGACGTTCGGCATCAGCCTGCTGAAGGCCAGGGACATCAGTGTCGGTACCTTCACCTGGAGTCTGCTCTTCAACTGGATGCCCATCCAGCCCCACGAGAGGCTCCGGAGACAGTCAGACACTGACCCTATTCGGTGAGCAGTTTATAAAGTTGAGGCCCAACGCTCGGCTAATATCAGTATCAGTATCAGTATCAGTAGCTCAAGGAGGCGTCAGTGAGTTCGGTCAAATCCATATACGCTACACCGCATCTGCCAAGCCAGATGCCTGACCAGCAGCGTAACCCAACGCGCTTAGTCAGGCCTTGAGAAAAAAAAAGAAAGAAAAAAAGAAAAGATAAATACATAAAAATACTACTACTACTACTACTACTACTAATAATAATAATAATAATTATAAGGCGCAAAATCTTGATGAAGACAACAATGATGATAAATAAGCAGATAAATGTAAAACATGCAGACACACATTCACACACACACACACACACACACACACACACACACACACACACACACACACACACACATGCATAACAGATATGCAACAAACATGCAGTTTCACATATATGAAAGCACAATCAAATACACATAAACGTTCATGAACCCCAACACACACACACACACACACACACACACACACACACTCACACACACACATTACCCTGCATGAGACTGACCATAAGCTTACAACCTAGCCAACAGCAAGCCGAACCTTAGACACAGTGGATGTGAATTCACAGCCCCGGTGGCCTTAAAAGGCTATGGCACCCGTAACCATTACCATCCATGCCATTCCAGCTATTCAACGCTCGGCTTATATCAGAGGTTGACGTAAGCTTACAGTTGGACTAACAGCAAAGTGAGAGCTGTATGATCAATGGTTTCTTCGCTCCAATGGGAAGTCATTTACATACAGCTTAGTCTTTTGTGAGGGACTGTGACTGAAATTAGGGGGCAGGATTGTATTGTATTATTCTTTTTGTCACAACAGATATCTCTGTGTGAAATTCGGGCTGCTCTCCCCCCAGGGAGAGCGCGTCGCTATACTGAGAGCGCCACCCTTTTTTTGTGTATTTTTTCCTGCCTGCAGTTTTGTTTTTGTTTTTGTTTTGTTTTGTTTCCTATTGAAGTGGATTTTTCTACAGAATTTTGCCAGGGACAACCCTTGTTGCTGTGGGTTCTTTTACGTGTGCTAAGTGCATGCTGCACACGGGAACTCGGTTTATCGTCTCATCCGAATGACTAGCGTCCAGACCACCACTCAAGATCTAGTGGAGGGGGAGAAAATACTGGCGACTCTGCCGGGATTTGAACCAGTGCGCTCATTCTCTCGCTTCCTAGGCGGATGCATTACCTCTAGGCCATCACTCCACAACACTGGCTCTTAGCGCTGGGATGGTTCCCTAACGCCAGCCCGCAACGCTGCAGCGCTAAGAGCCAATTCAGTCTTGCTTCTAAGTTTGAGAGCCATAGTCCTTCACAAAAGACTAAGCAGTAAATGAATTCCCAGTGCAGTGGAAAAATCATTGGGCATACAGCTCTAACTATGCTGCTGGTCGAACTGTAAGTTTACGTCAACCTCTGATATAAGTCGAGCAAGGAACCGCTGGAATGGCATGGGTGGTAATAGTTACGGGTGCCATAGCCTTTAACGGCTATCGGGGCAGAGAATTCATATCCACTGTGTCTAGGGCTCGGCTTTGAAAGGCGAGATCCACCCCACCCATCCCTCCACACACACACACACACACACACACACACACACACACACACACACACACACACACACACACACACACACACACACACACACATTTGCGTGGCTGTGCGTGCGTGTGTGCTTGGTATTATGATTGTGTGAATGATAATTGTTGATTAGTTCACTATATGGCTGAAGTGACTGTACTTTGTTCGCATGGGATAGCTGTTGTAGGAAAATTTTACATGTGATTGTTCTAATGTAAAATGTCTTCTCCTTTGTTTTGCTAGATGTGATTCACCTTGGGCGTTATCGTATTTGAATTAACGAAAGGCGCAATAGAAAATTTGATAAACTATGAGCATTATAATGATTATTTCATTGTCATTGTTATGATTATTATCATCACCATCTTCATCATCGCCATCATCATAAACATCATTGTTGTTGTTGTTGTTGTTATCATTGAATCCTACCTTTTTACAAAACAAATCCTCCATACCCCCACCCCCACCCCCTTTTCCGTCCACAGTTAGTCCAGCCTTCTATCTGTATTTATGTGTGTATTGTTGTGTGATCCCTTTGCCTCAGAGTTATGCATGTGTGTGAAAGTTGGGTGTGAACGCGCCTTGATTTGTTGTCACACAAGACGTTTGCGCGATGTGAATGCATCATTTCATTATCTCTGATCATAGACTTATTGGTGAATTTGCTTCACTCTCTGGCTAGGTAAATGGGC
>NC_134894.1:17792502-17797502 GCF_041734735.1 Babylonia areolata | reverse complement strand
AGTGTTAGATAGCAGTACAATATCATCTGCGAACAGAGAATGAACAACTCTAATAAATTAGGCAAAAACTGAATTCCATGAATACCACTGATTTCAACTGCTGAAGCAATTTCGTTAACAAATAACGAAAACAATATAGGGCTCAACATACAACCTTGCCGTAAGCCAACGGGACAATCAAAAAACTCAGTTAACTTATCTTCAATACGTACGCAAGACGTAACACATTTATACATAGCAATGATAGCATTCATAAATTTCCCCTTTATACCTTTCTGAATCAAAATATCAAACAAAGGCTGACGTTGCACAGAGTCAAATGCTTTTCTCAGATCGACAAAACAGGCGTAAAGCTTGCCTCCCTTCTTTGATAAAGATTTCTCAATAACCGCGTTCAGAGTAAAAATATGATCTGTTGTGGCATAACCACGCCTGAATCCAGCCTGTGACTCTGTTAGCATATCATTTTCTTCAACCCATTTGACAAGTCTTCCGTTTAGCACTGATGTATAACATTTGCTAATAAGACTGAGCAAAGACACGCCCCTATAGTTGTCTGTTGATCTACTATCTCCCTTTTTAAAAATTGGAACAATTATTGCCTTCGCCCATTCATCTGGATACGTGCCCTTATCAAACAGAATGTTAAACAGTTTTGTTAAAAAAAAGTACAGCAATATTATCAGCTGATTTTAACATTTCTGCCAAAATACTGTCTACACCACAAGCCTTGCCTTTTTTTAATTTCCGAATAGCATCTGCAACTTCTTGATCTGAAATATCATGACTTAGTTCATCAGATATATTTGATTCCTCTGGTTGCACTTCACTAATGGCTCTGTTATCAGTAGTGATAACCTCGTTCTGAGTAAATAAATTCCGAAAGTGTTCAAACCATTCATTTTCTTTAATGTCTTCACATACTCCTATTTTCCTTCTTCCAGACACTTGCTTTGCTTCTTTCCAAAACTGTTTGCTGTCTTTGCTCAGTGATGCTAGACGTCTGGCTTTATCACGTCTATAGCTAACTTTCTTTACCTTACATAAATCCTTATATTCCTTCCGAGCTTTCACATAGGGTAATTGGTGCTTATCATCCTTGGTTTGTCTTAACATTGTTAACAATTGTCTGGCTTTGTGTTTTGCATCTTTACATTCAGCATCAAACCATGGGGCATCTCGCTGATCACTCCCAACACACACACGCTTCCTCATACATTCACTCGCTCTCAGCAATACATTACTGAATAGTTCCAAAGCCTCATTTACACTGTAATCCAAAATAGAAAACGCATGTACACACATAGTCTGTAAATCGTCTGAATAAAGATTTTCTCTGAAAC
The DNA here is from genome assembly GCF_041734735.1 of Babylonia areolata. Taxonomy (NCBI): domain Eukaryota; kingdom Metazoa; phylum Mollusca; class Gastropoda; order Neogastropoda; family Buccinidae; genus Babylonia; species Babylonia areolata. The sequence goes on along the minus strand of NC_134894.1, from coordinate 17,796,159 downwards.
TGTTCTCCTTTGTTTGATCCCAAGCTAATCTATTAATCCATTTAATATCATTTACTTTCTCAGTACAAGCAGTGTCTTCACTTTGAGCAATTGTAAACGATACAGGGAAATGCGGTGAGTCAATAAATGAAACAACCTTCAATGAGCGTACAAAATTCATAACACACAACTCTCTGGACATTATAACATAATCTATGGTACTTCCACCTGTAGACGAGACAAATGTTAATGAATCATCAAAACCAAAATGACACAACCCGTTCAAAATAACACAATCAAATGCGGAACACATCTCTAACAAATCTTTACCAAAAGCGTTCTTTTCTCTGTCATCAGATTTTCTCTTAAACAAATCATCTTCCTGAAAATACGACCAATCCCACTTGTCATTTTCGGTGCTGTCAGCTGAGGAAAGAGCGTTTACACAACCAGTCCGTGCATTTAGATCTCCTATTATCATTAGATCAAAATCTTTTGCCTGCTCGTGCAGATCTACAATGCACTGTTCCAGAACTTCTATGCCATATCCATGTTCTGCAGTATTCCAGTATTTACTGTCATATGGGTGGATGTATAGACAAATCAGGGAAACATTTTTTTCCAACTTAAGTAACAGTTGAGAGAGAGAGATAGAGAGAGAGAGAGAGAGAGAGAGAGAGAGATAGAGAGAGAGAGATAGAGAGAGAGAGAGATAGAGAGAGAGAGATAGAGAGAGAGAGAGAGAGTAACTATACCTGATTCCGGCAGGCGTGAAATAAATACAAACCACTAAACCTTCTCTGCCCCCCCCAACCCTTCCCACCCCCTCCCCAACCCCTAGGACCGGAAACAGCTGTACCACGTGGCCAGCGAGCGGTGTGCGGAAGCCTCACCGGCGGAGAAGCCCCCCACAGTGGTGATGGCAGCCTGTGACCCCAACAACCCCCTGCAGCAGTGGCTGTGGGACACCTCCCCCACCCAGGGACCCTCCTGGCGCAAGGATGAGGCTGCTGGCAGACCCGTCCTATGAGTCATCGTGATGAGGGATGTCTGTGTCGTGCTGAGGTTGTGGTGGTGTGGATTGGGGGGGGGGGGGGGGGAGGGGGGGTGGGGGGGGGAGGGGGGCTATACAGGTTCAGTTTCACTTTTCCCAAGGGGGCGTCACTGCGGTTCGGACAAATCCATAATACGCTACTACTCCACACCCGCTAGGCAGATGCCTGACCAGCAGCATAGCCCTATAGAGTTTTGCCAGAGTACAACACTCTGGTTGCCATGGGTTCTTTTTCAGTGCGCCAGATGCTTGCTGCACACGGGACCTCGGTTGATCGTCTCCTCCGAATGGCCAGGCCTTGAGTGCTTGCATGTGTAATTTTGTGTACCTATCAGAGTGGGGTTTCTTCTGCAGAATTTTCTCATAGGACAACACTCTCGTTCTTTTTCAGTGCGCCAAGTTCCTGTTAGAGTGGGTTTCTTCTATAGAGTTTTGCCAGAGTACAACACTCTCGTTCTTTTTCAGTGCGCCAAGTGCCTGTTAAGAGTGGATTTCTTCTATAGAGTTTTGCCAGAGTACAACACTCTCGTTCTTTTTCAGTGCGCCAAGTGCCTGTTAGAGTGGATTTCTTCTGTAGAGTTTTGCCAGAGTACAACACTCTCGTTCTTTTTCAGTGCGCCAAGTGCCTGTTAGAGTGGATTTCTTCTATAGAGTTTTGCCAGAGTACAACACTCTCGTTCTTTTTCAGTGCGCCAAGTGCCTGTTAGAGTGAATTTCTTCTTTTGAGTTTTGCCAGAGTACAACACTCTCGTTCTTTTTCAGTGCGCCAAGTGCCTGTTAGAGTGAATTTCTTCTATAGAGTTTTGCCAGAGTACAACACTCTCGTTCTTTTTCAGTGCGCCAAGTGCCTGTTAGAGTGGATTTCTTCTATAGAGTTTTGCCAGAGTACAACACTCTCGTTCTTTTTCAGTGCGCCAAGTTCCTGTTAGAGTGGATTTCTTCTATAGAGTTTTGCCAGAGTACAACACTCTCGTTCTTTTTCAGTGCGCCAAGTTCCTGTTAGAGTGGATTTCTTCTATAGAGTTTTGCCAGAGTACAACACTCTCGTTCTTTTTCAGTGCGCCAAGTTCCTGTTAGAGTGGGTTTCTTCTATAGAGTTTTGCCAGAGTACAACACTCTCGTTCTTTTTCAGTGCGCTAAGTGCCTGTTAAGAGTGGATTTCTTCTATAGAGTTTTGCCAGAATACAACACTCTGGTTGCCATGGGTTCTTTTTCAGTGCGCCAGATGCTTGCTGCACACGGGACCTCGCTTGATCGTCTCCTCCTCCAGTCAAACTTGGGAGAAAGGGCGAGGCTGAGCGGGATTCGAACCTAGACCCTCACGAATTCTCTATATTGGCAGATGAGCGTCTTAACCAGTCTGCCATTTTCCTCCTTGAGGGTGTACGATTTTTTTTTCAATTTTTGTTTTCATCTTAGAGTGTTATAATTATCTTTCTGAATATGAGTTATTCGTTTGTTTTTTGTTGTTGTTTTTTCTTTCTATATTTCGTCTATGTCTAAAATCGATGTGATTATCTTACTGAATATGAGTTGTTCATTTTCTAACAATATTTAGTTCGCGTCTTAAAATGTTTTGATTTTCTAACAATATTTAGTTCGCGTCTTAAAATGTCTTGATTTTCTTTCTGAATATGAGTTGTTCTTTTTTTTTTTTTTTTTTCTTTTTCTTCTGTTTTTTTTTGTTGTTGTTGTTGTTGTTTCGTTTGCTTATAAGAATGTTATGATTATCTTACTGAATATGAGTTATTCATCCTGTTGTTGTTTTTTAATTTCATTTGCGTCTTGAAACGTTATGATTATCTTACTGAATGTTTTCATTTGATGTTTGAAATAATCATACACAGCAATCATGGACTGGTGCGCACATTTTACATTTTCTTATTTCACTTGTATCCTAAAAATGTAATGCGTTTTTAACTGAATGCTTTCCTTTTTCATGGTGATTGATGTGTGTGTGGTGATCAGGGAAATGGTGTGCCTGTTTCTCATTCCTTTGTTCTCATGTCGCTTTAGTTTTGGTGAGCAGTATTTGAGCTGAAAGAAATCTTCTGCTCAAAATGTTTTGAATGCTTAAAGCAGTCAATAAAGGTTGGTGTTGTTGTTTTTTTTCTCTGTCTTTGCGACGGGCGCAATAGCCGAATGATTAAAGCGTTGGGCTTTCAATCTGAGGGTCCCAGGCTCGAATCTCGGTAACGACACCTGGTGGGCAAAGAGTGGATATTTTTTCCGATCTCCCAGGTCAACATATGTGCAAACCTGCTAGTGCCTGAAGCCCCTTCGTGTGTATACGCAAGCAGATCAAATACGCACGTTAAAGATCCTGCAATCCATGTCAGCGTTCGGTGGGTTATGGAAACAAGAACAAACCCAGCATGCACACCCCCGAAAACGGACGTATGGCTGCCTACGTGGCTGGATAAAAACGGTCATACACGTAAAAGCCCACTCGTGCACATACGAGTGAACGTGGGAGTTGCAGCCCACGAACGAAGAAAAAGAAGAAGTATCTCTTTGCATTGTTTTGTTAAGGACCACTATGTGTAATTGCACAGTAATCTTGAGGGGTGGAGGGGGGGGGGATGGTGGTGAAGTGATGCTGAATATTCTGTATAACAGCAGTG
>NC_134894.1:17780002-17787502 GCF_041734735.1 Babylonia areolata | reverse complement strand
TATGGTCCGAAACGTCGTGTCAAAACAAAGAGGATTCAACTACCACCCAAAAGGTTTTTATAAACTTTAGTTTTTTTTGTCTTTCACGCTCATTTGCTACAGTAAAGTTCATATCTGCTGTGACTTGGGCTGGGCGAGGCTCGTTCCTCAGTCTACTTTCGCTGTTTCAACCTCCCCGTCCAAATTCAGGTACTTTTTCACACCTGGTTGGAGTGAGGAAATTCGGAGTAAAGCATCTTTCCCAAGCACACATCAACATGCCGAAACGGGGCCTCGAACCCTGATCATTTGTGTACACTGGATCACTGAGACGTCCAGCACTTCACGGAATCTGCCACGGCACATCCGTTCATTGCTAGTGTGTTTGTTTTGTTTTGTTTTGTTTAAAAAAAAAAAAGGTTAAAAACTTGATTGATGAAAACGAAGATTTAAGGAGAATGTATTTGATCACATATTAAGTTTTACCTTTTTTTTGGGTGTGTGTGTGTGAGTTTAAATCTGCTTGGTTTTCTTCCCTTTCTGACTGACTTTCTTTGTTTTTTTTGTTTAACTGAAAGTACTACAATACAATACAATACATACAATACAATACAATACAATACAATACAATACAATACAATACAACTTTATTCATCTGACTGTAGCGGCACGATGAATGAGTTGGCGAAACAGGAACAGGCGAACCGGACCTGTTGCTCCCCTTGTCCGTCATGCACACTTGTTGTCCGTCTTGGCCGGGGACGTGTGTGTGTGTGTGTGTGTGTGTGTGTGTGTGTCATGCACACTTGTTGTCCGTCTTGGCCGGGGACGTGTGTGTGTGTGTGTGTGTGTGTGTGCCTGCCAGTGCGTTCGCTCGTGTGTGTGTGTGTGTGTGTGTGGCGGGGGGGGGGGGGGGGGGTGAGGAGGAGGAAGGGGGGTTGCAGGAGGGGCGAATGGGGGAGAAGAGATGGCTGTGTGTGTGGAGGGGGGGGGGGGCGTCACAATGGTTGTGTGCTCTCCGTGTTTTCCTACGCTCTGGTGTAACTGACGCCAGTCGACCAAGTTTCCGTTCTGTATTTTTTTTTTTTTTTTTTTTTTTTTTGTCCGGTGGGATGAGGTGATGGGGGTGGGGGGGTTGCAAATTAAAGGGTATGGAGAGGGGGAGGCTCCATTGCTCTGTGTCTTTCTGCGTTGGAGTTGTTGGTTGTGAATAATATGTGAATAAATCGATAGGAATAAGTGGAAGAAAGACAGTAGGTATGGAGGGTGGGGGTGGGGGTAGATGAGTTCTTTATGCCATCATGTTGTCACTTCATGTCTCTCTTTCTATTCTATTCTGTTCTAATAAGGGATTATCTTACTTACATTTATAATCCCTGCTTTGAGAAAAGAAAAGAAGAACCATACTTCCCCGCATGTTTTAATAAACAATCCTTCTTAATGCTGTGTGATCTATATGATCACTTCTTTGAGAGCCACTTGTAAAACATATCCAATAACAATTGTTCTGTCACTAAAATAAACGAAATTTGATTCAGTTGATGCAGTCAGGGTTTAGGAAAAATCATCCATGCTATACTGCTCCAATGCATTTTTAATTCTTTTTTTTTATGATCGATAAATGTTTCCGCCCTTATAACCTCCGTCATTCTGATTCCCTCGCATCTTTTAAATCTCGTCTCAAAACTTACCTTTTCCGTCAGCAGTAAGTTCAATTGTGGCAGGTCCACTTCCTTGGCGTTAGCTGTGCTTGACTATGTATGTATACATATGTATGTGTACATAACTACATGCATGTATATGAATGTGTATTGTGTGCGCGTGCGTTTATGTAAGTTTGTGCCTGCCTATGTGTGCGTATGTGTTAGGGTAGCTGTTAGATACACATGTATTGTTAAAATGTATGTACGCAGTGTGTGTGTGTGTGTGTGTGTGTGTGTGTGTGTGTGTGTGTGTGTGTGTAGTCATATTTTGGTGTGTGTATGTAACATAAATGTAATGTTTTATGTTAACAAAGCGTTTTTGTAAAGCACCTAGAGCAGATTTCTGGATAGTGTGCTATATAAGTATCCATTATTATATTATTATTATTATTATTAAATGTCTCTTGAAAATAAACAATAACGAACTTACGGGAGTCCTTTTCATTGATTTTGCTATGAAAGCCACCAACACAATAAATCGCTCTTCTCTTTAAAAGATATTTGCTTGTTATGGCTTTGCTAAGAATATTTTGCAATTCATTTCTTTATTTTTGTTGAAACGACAGCGGTTGGTCCCTTATCTCTCACTCACTCACTCATTCCCTCGACCGTTGGGGTCGTTGGGGGGACATGAGGAAGATGTCATAGCTCGCCACGCCGTTCTGTTGGCAGCTGTCGTGAGGAGATCTGGCATCGTCATTTTGGTCCATTCCTTGACGTTGTCGGACCAGCTCTTTCTCTGCCGCCCCCGTCTGCGCCCTCCCTCTACAGTCCCTTGCAGGATGGTTTTGGAGAGGGTGTTATGTCGTATGACGTGACCAAACCATGCCATCTTCCTTATACTCTCCTTCTAAATTTATGATTTAGCTCTCTGTATCAAATTTGACTGCGAATTAACTTATCGATTATGACTCAGTCCATTCCAACCATTCCTGCATTAATGTTTTCACGACCCAGTTTAGAAGACAGTTTTAACATAATATTAGTTAGACTATGGACGAAACATAACCCTAATTTATGTCTCTTGATTCTGTGAAGACAGAGATGTCAGAGAATGTAAACAAATTTATTCCATGTTATTATTTTCAACATAAATAGAGCATGGATTAAATCGCATACAATTCTTGGCATTGTCGTTGACAATATTTTATCATGAACTGACAATATGACTTACTTAAGATGAAAAAAAATAAGAAAAAAATGAAGAAAAGAAAAAAATAAACAAAGAAAAGAAGAAGAAGAAGAAATAACGTCTTGAATTCTGACAGGAGCTATGTTGACAGTAGACTGAATCCAGACACCCCCACCCCCATCCTTCCTTACCCCCACCCCCACCACCATCCCTTCACCACCCAACCATCTCCATCCCCCCCCCCTCCACAACCCCCTCCCCCCCCGCTCCGCTCCCCCCCCTCTCCTCCTCCCCCTCCCCAATTCTCCTCCCACCCCCCTCCCCTCTTCCCCTTTCACCAATCCCCTTCCCCCACTCTCTCTCTCTCACTCTCTCTCTCTCTCTCACACACTCTCTCTCTCACACACACACACACACTCTCTCTCTCTCTCACACACACTCTCTCTCTCTCACACACACACACACACACTCTCTCTCTCTCTCTCTCTCTCTCTCACACTCTCTCTCTCTCACTCACTACTCGTTTCCCTTGATATCCGATACACAAGCGTTCCGCTTCGCACGAAGTCTACAGAACCAGCTAGCTTTTGCAGGTGTTTACGTTTGGGGAGGAGGGGGGGGGGGGGGGTGCAGAAAAAAAAAGAGAGAAAAAAAACAACCGCGACTCACGCTGTATTAGCTAACGGGTAGGGAGGAAGGGGGTGGGGGGGTAGGAGGTAGGAGGCGGCTTGTGCTTGCCTTGCTTCCCTCGCAAGACTGAGACAGAGACAGAGCGAGACAGCGAGCGAGCCAGAAGCGGTTCGGTTCGTTCGATCGGGTGAATAGAAAGAGCGAGCTTTACTTTACCCAACCACCCGTTTCTTTCCTCTGTTTGCTGTTCGGGGTGGACGTGCAAAGAGACCTGTTGGGTACTTGACACTTTTCTTTTTCGCGGCTCTGTTGGCTCGAGGATTAAAGCCATGGCACTGCCTAGGCGCGCGTAGCGGCCGCGCGGCCGCAGACGGACGCCGCGCGCCGCGCGCCGCGCAGCGCGCGCGCCCCAGCCGCACTCCGTCGGCGCACGCGTATGCATTTGTGTATGTATGGATGCTGGCGTGCATATGCTGCGTATGCGTGCGTGCTTCTTTTGTGTCCCCTTCGTATCCTCTCCCCCACCTCCATCCCCCCACCACCACCACCCCTCCCCCGCACAAACACACACACTCTTTTTCCCCTCCCCCCACCCCCACCCCCTCGCCCCCTGGCCCCCTCACCCTCACACCCGCCAACCCCCTGCTGTTTTCGGCACACGTTGACTGATTCGTAAATGTTCCGTTTGTATTGTTTGTTTTGTTTTGTTGTTGTTTTTTTTTGTTTTGTTTTCATTTGTGTTGTTTTGTTTTCTTGTGTGTTTTTTCCCCCTTGCCCTTTTCCTCTGCCACCCCTCCCTCCCTCCCTCTCCCTCTCTCATTCTCTCTTTCCCTCTCTCTCTCCCTCCCACCCTCACTATCTCTTTCCCTCTCTCACAATCTCTTTCCCTCTCTCACTCTCTCCCTCTCCCTCTTTCACTATCTCTTTCCCTCTCTCCCTCTCTCTCCCTCTCTTACTATCTCTTTCCCTCTCTCCCTCTCTCACTATCTCTTTCCCTCTCTCACTCTCTCTCCCTATCTCTTTCCCTCTCTCCCCCTCTCTCTCCCTCTCCCTCTCTCACTATCTCTTTCCCTCTCTCACTTTCTCTCCCTCTCTCACTATCTCTTTCCCTCTCTCACTCTCTCTCTCCCTCTCTCACTATCTCTTTCCCTCTCTCTCCCTCTCTCACTCTTTCCCTCTCTCACTCTCTCTCTCCCTCTGTCACTATCTCTTTCCCTCTCTCACACACACTCTCCCTCTCTCACTATCTCTCTCCCTCTCTCCCTATCTCTTTCCCTCTCTCCCCCTCTCTCTCCCTCTCCCTCTCTCACTATCTCGTTCCCTCTCTCACACACACTCTCCCTCTCTCACTATCTCTTTCCCTCTCTCTCCCTCTCTCCCTATCTCTTTCCCTCTCTACCCCCCTCTCTCCCTCTCTCACTATCTCTTTCCCTCTCTCACACACACTCTCCCTCTCTCACTATCTCTTTCCCTCTCTCACACACACTCTCCCTCTCTCACTATCTCTTTCCCTCTCTCACACACACTCTCCCTCTCTCACTATCTCTTTCCCTCATTCACACACTCTCTCTCTCCCTCTCTATCTCTTTTCCTCTCTCACACACACTCTCTCTCACTCTCTCTCTCTCTCTCACTCTCCTTCTCTCAATACCTTTCTCGTTCTCTCTTTTTCTCAATCTCTCTCTCTCTCTTTCTATCCCTCTTTCTGTCTCTCTTTCTCCCTCCCTGTCACTCTCTCTCACTCTCTCTCTCCCCTTCCCCCCCCCCCCCCGGCCTTTCTCTCTGGCTTTGCCCCCCCCCCTCTCTCTCCCCCCCCCCATCTCTCCCGACTTCTCTCTCTATGTTGTTAATGTAAAAATACTGGTTTGGGGTAACTAGGACACACAATGCGAGGTATCTTTATTCAATTATCCATTCGCAAGATGAAGGTTCATTATAACCCGGAAGGAGGGGGGCGGGGGAGGGGGGAGGGGGGGGGGGCTGGAGCGGGGGGGAGGGGAGGAGGGTACCAAACGTGAACATTTACAAACGGACAATAAATAGAAACACACACTGAATATTCTATCACTTACTGATTAATGCTATTTATTCACGGATATAGTGGGGAGTAAGTTTATCATAACATTTTTGTTTCCAGTGCGTGGAGATATATGTACATTGTACAAACATAAATATAAACATAAACATGAATATACATACACATATATATGTGTGTATACATACATACATAGGCTACATACACACACACACACACACACACACACACACACACACACACACACACATATATATATATATATATATATATATATATATATACAGAAGAGAGAGAGAGAGAGAGAGAGAGAGAGAGAGAGAGAGAGAGAGAGAGAGAGAGATGTATATATTTGTTTTTGCTTTTTTATGTTGAAATAATATTGGTGAGTTACGTCAGTGAACCGGTACACTCTCACCCTCTCTTTCATGTGCACGTACACGCACAGACACTCACGCGCACACACTGGCACATTTTCACTCAACCAAGACACACACACACACACACACACACACACACACACACACACACACACACACGCATGCACGCACGCACGCACGCACGCAGATGAACAGGGGATTTATGGAAGTGAGGGGTGATTCTTGAGATGCATTTATAAAATAATAATAATAATAATGATCCATTTCCATTGCAGATTTAAGCGCGGAAATATCATCAACTTCATCTCTGCGCAAAGCGTCGCCGCTCTTAAAAAGCACGTGTATGCATACGCGCGCCGGCATTCACACACACACACATACACACACACTCGCGCGCGCACATACACAAATGCATAGAGAGAGAGAGAGAGAGAGAGAGAGAGAGAGAGAGAGAGAGAGAGAGCATGCATTTCTATACTCCATTTAGACATTCTGTGTGTGTGTGTGTGTGTGTGTGTGTGTGTGAGAGAGAGAGAGAGAGAGAGAGAGAGAGAGAGAGAGAGTGCGTGCGTGCGAGTTTGAGCGGTCAAAGACCGTTAGTGTGACAGGCGGCTGATTTTTGTTGGGAAAAATCTGTTGCCATGACCGCCGCTGTCTCTCAGAGCCTACACAGATTAGCGTCACACACACACACACACACACACACACACACACACACACACACACACACACACACACACACACACACACACCACAACACAAACACACACGCACACGCACACACACACACACACACACACACACAACACACACACACACACACACACACACACACACACACACACACACACACACACACACACACACACACACACACACACACAATGAATGTAAATGGCGGTCGACTGCCACGTGACGCGTCCAATTAGAGTTTCAGATTGCTATCTCGTTAACCATGAGGTAACACATTGCACCCCCCCACCCCACCCCCTTCTCTCTCTCTCTGTCTCTGTCTCTCTGTCTCTCTCTCTCTCTCTCTCTCTTACTCGCACACACCTCCGCCCCTCTCTCTATCTCTATCTCGATCTCTGTGTCAGTTTTTATAGGTCCTTTTAAAAGTGACTTCTAAAACGAGAGCAATATTTATCAATGATAACTATCGTCAGAACTCAGAACAGCAATCCACCAGATTCAGACTTTGGAATTAAATGAATGGAAAACGAATATGTGTGTCGTTAATGACTATTTTGGATATAACACGTCCTCTCTTACCTGCGTTGTGTGATTGATGCACTGAATAATAATTAATAATTATCATATTTATATAGCGCTGAATCTTGTGCAGAGACAAATCAAAGCGCTTTCGCACCAGTCATTCACACGCATGCATAACTCTAAAACTGTAGAAACTGAAGACAAGGAAGAGGCAGGAAGGGAGGCTATTTTGGGAAGAGGTGAGTTTTAAGACCAGACTTGAAAGAGCTGAGTGCGGAGACCTGACGAAGAGAAAAAGGAAGTTCATTCCAATTGCAAGGTCCAGAGATAGAGAAAGAACGGCGGCCAACAGTCGAGTGTTTGAAGTGTACGAAAGCTATCGGTTGATTCAGGACAAGTATGCAGCTAATTCATTCGTTAATCCAT
>NC_134894.1:17765002-17770002 GCF_041734735.1 Babylonia areolata | reverse complement strand
GTAGTGAGAAAGAGAGAGAGAAGAAAGAGTAGAGGGAGTAGAGACAGAGGTATGAGAGAGAAGGGATGAGAAAGAGAGAGAAGAGAGAAAGAAAGAGAGTAAAGAGAGCAGACAGAGAGAGAGAGAGTTATGAGAGAGAGAAGGGGTGAGCGAGAGAGTAGAGAGTTATGAGAGAGAGAAGGGGTGAGAGAGAGTAGAAAGAGAGTTATGAGAGAGAGAGAAGGGATAGAGAGAGAGACAGAAGAGAGAAGAAAGAGTAGGGAGAGAGTTATGAGAGGAGAGAGACAGGAGAGAGAGAGAAGGGGAGAGAGAGAGAGGAGAGAGAGAGAGAGAGAGAGAGAGAGAGAGAGAGTTATGGGAGAGAGGAGAGAGAGAGAGGAGAGAGAGTGAGTTATGGGAGAGAGGAGAGAGAGAGTTATGGGAGAGAGGAGAGAGAGAGGGGGGGGATTTAGGGATGGATGCTGTCAGGTAAAATGAGGGCAGTAGATGTAAGGGGGTAAGCGCGCGCGCGCGCGTGTGTGTGTGTGTGTGTGTTTGTGATGAGCGCGCGCGCGCGCGCGCGCACGTGTGTGTGATATGCATATGTTTAACTAAAACATATACACTTTCACTATTCGACCTTGACATTATAGTGTCTATGTGAGTAGCCGACTGTGTGCTTTATTTGTGCATACACCAGGCAGTTAAGAGATCTACCCTCTATGTGCATGTTGGTAGGAATCTGTATACGCTTCCGTAAGTTATCAAGATCTGACAATGTGTTGAGGGATCTACTATGAAGCGCGATTTGGCCTTCTGCATGTTATATATGTATTCACGAAAAAGTGTTACGGTACTTGGAAATCAGGGGCATGACGATGCGTGTTCTTATATCAAAGTTCCTCCAAGTCTGTCTTGCTCCCTGGTTTGCGCCATCAAAGTCTATGTTCTTACCAACAAAAAAATATCGGTAGACCTATGTTCCCCCAGGTCTATATATCGCCAGGTCTATGTTCCCAAAGATCTGTATCCCCCCCAAAATCCACGCTCCCAAGGTCTATGTTTATTTCATGATACGAACAGTATTGGGGTAGTGGTCAGTAGTGGTCAGTGATCAAAACCGGTGAGAAACAAATAAAAACAAACAAACAAAAACCGTTCCAACGTTTCAGATGTTGACATGTCAGATGTCTGTTCGCAACCTGTGAGTGATGGCCTAGAGGTAACGCGTCCGCCTAGGAAGCGAGAGAGAATCTGAGCGCGCTGGTTCGAATCACGGCTCAGCCGCCGATATTTTCTCCCCCCTCCACTAGACCTTGAGTGGTGGTCTGGACGCTAGTCATTCAGATGAGACGATAAACCGAGGTCCCGTGTGCAGCATGCACTTAGCGCACGTAAAAGAACCCACGGCAACAAAAAGGTTGTTCCGGGCAAAATTCTGTAGAAAAATCCACTTCGATAGAAAAAACAAATAAAACTTCACGCAGGAAAAAATACAAAAAAATGGGTGGCACTGTAGTGTAGCGACGCGCTCTCCCTGGGGAGAGCAGCCCGAATTTCACACAGAGAAATCTGTTGTGATAAAAAGAAATACAAATACAAATACAACCGGCTACACGCGCACGTCAGTGATGCAACAAACCATAAAATGTCAGTGATACAACAGACCATAACACACCAGTGATATAACAGGCCATAACACGTCAGTGATATAAGAAACTATAACACATCAGTGATATAAGAAACCATAACAAGCCATTAATGTAACAATCCATAACACGTCAGTGATATGGCAACACTAACGCATCATACATACATATATACATGCATACATTCACTTCGCCAAAGCAAAACCATCAACGATTCCACATGTCAGTGAAATAGCAAATCAAAATACGTCACTTTTACTGTCAGAGTTTTCACAAACCTTAACATGTTAGTGACACAGAGAACCATAACACGTCAGTGATTTTACAAACCATAACACATCGGTGACATAAAAAACAAACAAACAATAGAATACGTCAATGATATAACCAATCACAACACGTCAGTGATATAACCAACCAGAAGACGTCAGTGACATAACCAACCAAAACACGTCAGTGACATAACCAACCAAAACATGTCAGTGACATAACCAACCAAAACACGTCAGTGACATAACCAACCAAAACATGTCAGTGACATAATTATCCAACCGAAGCCTTCATTCTGTTTTATAATTTTAAAAAAAATTCATTTTACTTCATTTTATGTTATTTTATTTCATGTTCTCATTAACCGTTTTGGGGGGTTTACGAATTTTGTGTACTGGTCGGTGGCATGACGTAAATACTAAACCAGTTCAGACTTTAAGAGTTATCTCCCCGAATGGAGAGCGGGGTGGAAGCGGCAGCGGGAGCAGGGGGGAGGGGGGCCGGGGGGCGTGGGGGAAGAGGGGGGGGGGGGCTCGGTGATTCCGAGAATCTCTGCAACACACACTTCTCCCCACTCATCCCCTATTCCCACCCACCCACCCAACACACACCCCACCAGATCCTTCACCATCTCCACAGGCTTAAGGATGTGTGTCACAAACTCTGAAGCTGACAACCAGTCTGGCGGCCAGAAAAGAATTAATTACAACAAGACTCGACAGCAAGCGGACGCCCAGCGATAAGCCATTGCAGCAAGCATCCAGGATTAAAAAAAAAAAAACAACAGAGGCGGTATCGAGGGGGGCGTGGGGGGGGAGGAGGGAGGGGGGAAGAGAAATCCAGCCCCCCACCCCGGGCCCCCTGCCCCCCCCCCCTCCCCCCGTGTCTGGTCATCGCGTCACGACCCCCGACAGATCCCTGTTTCCTGAGAAGGGAGCGTGGCGCGTGGCCCACGACAACACCCCTCGTGTGCAGCCAACCCCCCCCACCCCACCCCCACCCCCCTACTCGGTGGGTGTGCACACACTTTGCAGGCTACAGGGGAAACCTGCACAGGCTCACGTGTGTCAACACAGGTTTCTGGGTTTGTTGGTTGTTGTTGCTGTCGGTTGGTTGCTGGTTGCTGGTTGGTGGTGGTGGTGGTGGTGGTGGTTGGTTGGTTGGTTGGTAAATCTGTCCTTAACTGGGAGAAAACAGAAATCCATCAACAGTTTTTACGTATTCGGGTGTTGTTGTTTTGGGTTTTTTTTTGTTCGTCAGCACCATGCACCTCAAGTGTTCTTCTTCTGCTCCTCCTCCTCCACCTCTTCCTTCTTCTTCTGCTGCTCCTCCTCCACCTCTTCCTTCTTCTTCTTCTTCTCCTCCTCCTCCACCTCTTCCTTCTTCTTCTCCTCCTCCTCCACCTCTTCCTTCTTCTTCTTCTCCTCCTCCTCCTCCTCCACCTCTTCCTTCTTCTTCTGCTGCTCCTCCTCCTCCTCCACCTCTTCCTTCTTCTTCTTCTGCTCCTCCTCCACCCCTTCCTTCCCCTTCTTCTGCTCCTCCTCCTCTTCCACCTCTTCCTTCTTCTTCTGCTCCTCCTCCACCTCTTCCTTCTTCTTCTTCCTCTACTTCTTCTCCTGTTCCTCCTCCTCTGCCTCCTCCTCCTCCTCCTTCCTCTTCTTCTTGCTCAACTCTGTAAAGAGCCACTGGGGAGCCACGCAGACAAACTGTTGACCAGATTCCAACATAACACTTCAAAAGAATAGGAGAAAGAAGAAGTTCACAGCTCTTACTTTTCCGCGCAGTTGGCCCAACTGGAAGCTTCTCTCGATCTCTGATATCACAGCCTTGCGTTGAAACTCGCTTTGTATAGAGTTTTAAGAACCCATAGTCTTTTACAGCCATCTTAGCAGTGGAGTCTTATCCACCGTGTCCAGGGCTCGGCATGGGCAGGCGGGGCCCAGTCCTCTCCTTTCCCCTCACAGCTGGGTGGAGTGAGAGAAACAGGAGCATAATGCCTTTCCGCAAAGACACAGCACCACACAGAAACTGGGCCTGGAACCCTGATCGTTGGCACCACCAACCTGTGGCCACAGGAGGGGTGTCCCTGGCGGAATTTTCTAGTGAACGACCCCACAGATGTTCAGCAGCTGATTGGTTCTATTGCTTTGCTTGACAGATGATGGTGTTTTGCCGAGTAGTCTTGTTCATGACTTCTCTATTGCTCTGACTCATCTTCTGGGAGTTCCTTTTGCTTCTGTGAGCTTACATGTATGGCAGTATTTTGATAGTATACCGTAGTCTACTACCAGTCCTGTTCAAGATATCGATCACAATCCCTTCACCAAACATAGACGTGAGGCCACGCTTCATCCAGGTTCCATCATAGGACACATGTCAATTGTGGGTGTCTCCCCCTCTCTCAAGTGCATCCCGGAGATCTTCATCTGTGTCAGCATATGCCTCTGATGACCTGGAGCCATTTGCATTGCTCGGACGGAAGAGCCTAGTGTGGTCGTAACTCGCTACTAACTGTGTGTAGTATGGAACTGACCAATGGCGTAGTTCGGTCAACGTAGGCATTTAGTCACGTGTTACTGTCAAAAGGTTAGAACCAAGCAATGCAACTGGCTCCTGAGCACTGCGCTGTAGAAGAGCAGCTTCCGATTCAATCTCAGCGGCTGTAAAGAAAAAAGTCATAAGTACACACACACACACTCTCTCTCTCTCTCTCTCTCTCTCTCTCTCTCTCTCTCAAACACACTTCAAAACAGAATGGAAAATGTTCACACCCACACCCACACACTCTCTCTCATGCACACGCAGTCACACACACACACACACGCACACACATGTTCACACAACTCAAATTCAACACCCACCCACCCAACACCCATCCCCTTCCCTGCCCTCACACACACACACACACACACACACACACACACACACACACACAATGAGACATTTTCTCACACAAACACACATACTCACAAATTACACACACACACACACACACTCTTACACACACACACACACACACACACACACACACACACACAATGGGAAGAAGAGAAACACTGAGAAGGGGGAAAAAAGGTAGTTTATAACTTAACAACATACCTG
>NC_134894.1:17735002-17750002 GCF_041734735.1 Babylonia areolata | reverse complement strand
AGTTTTGAGACGAGATTAAAAAGATGCGAGGGAATCAGAATGACGGAGGTTATCAGACGCCAGTGCCGTAATTCTTTTATAACAAGTTACAAATGTTGGGATTTCTGCCGAGATTTACTGATTCTGTTGTGAAAAACTAGTTTCCTAGCCATGCCCCCTTCCCAATCCATGCTGTTCTGTTGTTGTTGTTGTTTTTTATTTGTTTGTTTGGTTTTTATCTGTGTGTGTGTGTGTGTGTGTGTGTGTGTGTGTGTGTGTGTGTGTGTGTGTGTGTGTGTGTGTGTGTGTGTATTTAGCATATTTTGATCGTTTTTTTTTCTTTCTTTTTTTTAACTCACATAAATCAACATGCCACTATCTGCATTTTTCATTTTGCAGCTATCAACGAAGAGGAAAAAAAAAAATTAAAACTCGTTTTTTGTTTGGAAACGTGGGCTCTCTCTCTCTCTCTCTCTCTCTCTTTCTCTCAGAGTAAAAAATCATATTAAAAAAAAAAAAAGCCACAGTAACAAAATATGAAACGCACTGTTATAATTCTTCCCAAGGTCACTGACATCGTAAATTGTATCAGACGACAGCAAGGTCACACAACTTCCACAGCTGATGCCAAAAGGCTATTCTCTTCTCCACACCCCCCACCACCCGATCCCCACTCCCACATCCTGCACCCTTCCCCATCCCTCCCGGTGTGCCCCCAACCCTCGCTATTCCCCTCCCTCCCTCCCTCCCTATAATTCCTCATCAACGTTTCTCTATGGTGGAGTGATAAAGGGGGAGAAAAGCAGTTGGGCAGGGAAGTTGGCAACGCTTTTTTTTTTTTTTTTTTTTTTTTTTTTGCTTTTTTTCCCCAGTCTGTAACTAACTCTCCTCTCTCTCCCAGAACAGACCCCCCTAGACGCCCCAAACCACCACTCTCCCCCGTTAGCCATTCTTCATGAGACATAAACCTCTCTTCCTGCTTTCAAGCACCCCAACCCCACCCCACCTCTCCGCTACCACAGTTGCGTCAAAAGCCGTCTTGTCCGTGGTCACGTGGCTGTCATTTCCGCCGCCCCACGCGCTCGTCTCGCCCATCACTTCCGTCGGTCGCGTGCGCGGCGTATTTCACACCAGAAAACAAACACCGGACGTCTGTGTGTTGGTGGTGGGAGGGAAGGGAGGACACTCGCGTTAGGGTTGGTGGGGGTAGAGGTTGGTTTGGGGGGATTGTGGGGGGGGGGCGGTGTAGACTCCAAAAGAGAAGACTCATCCTACTTCCCCCTCCCGCACCTTCAGTTGCCACAACTCCGGCTAATTTACGATCGGTAGTGACCGCTTGCCTCTTTTCTCGAGGTTCACGTGCGACTGTGCCCGGTAAAAGTGTCACAGGTCGTTAAGTAGACCTGCTCCCCCCTGCACCCTCCTTCCCCCCCTCCCCCCTTGACGGGGTGTGCCGGCCGTGCGCTGACCCAGCAGGGGGTAGGGTTGGTGGGAGGGCTAGGGGGATCGGAGTGGGGGGGAGGGGCGGGGGGTCGGGGAGAATAGAAGGGGCTTGGAGTAAGAGAGCGTGACACAGAGGAGGAGGGAGGAGGAGGAGAAAGAAGAAAAAGAGGACTGCTGTGTTTTATGTGAGCAGTCTTCAGTTTAATGTCTTTCCACTTGAAGTGGCACTGTACTGGAAAAAAAATAATGTGTGTGGGTGTGTGTGTGTGTGTGTGTGGCAGGCGTTCTTTCAAAGTGATGAACTGTCACCTCTTACGTCAAGAAAAAAAAAAGAGTTCAAGGTCTCATAGCCTTTTCCGACCATGGGGACAGTGAAATCATATCCACTGTGTCTGGGGCTCGACATAGTGAGGCGGGGCCCCGTCCTCTTCTTCCGCTCCTTTCACCTTTTTTTTTTTTTTCAACCTTCCCAACCCGAAGTCAGGTACCCGTTCACTCCTGGGTGGAGTGAGAAAACTCGGAGAAAAGTGCCTTTCTCAAGGACACAACAACGTGTCGAAACGGGGCCTCGAACCCTGATCACTGGTGAAACACTGGATCGGAAGTCCAAGGCCTGACTTATTCAGCAACGGCACATCAGCCTCCATGTGTCTTTGCAATTATTGTTTCGATACACACCATTGTTATGCTGTTAATATCGCCCAACGCTCGGCTTCTATCACAGACTGACAAAAGCTTACAATTGGGCCAACAGCAAAGTGAGAAATGATCGATGGTTTCTCCATTGCAATGTAGCGACCTCCTCCAAAAGGATTTGTGGGAAGTGATTTACAGCTTAGTATTCTGTGACGGACTATGACTCTGAAATTAGTAGGCAAGATTGCGCTGGACCTTTGTGCTGCAGCCTTGGGGGGGGGGGGGGGGGGCAGTTAGCCTTTGGGAACTATCCCAACTATCCCAACGCCTACTGTCCTAAACCCTTGGCCGAGAGAGTGGGGATGTGATATGGGCAAGACACTCTATGCTATAATCAAATTCTAGCCCAGATAGTCAGGACGGCTGTTGGCTCCTCTGCTGTTCTGATCGTCATTGTTTGACACGGATTGACTATCACACAATATCGTGACGGTCGGCGTCTCACGAGCCTACGTTTGAAGACAGTAGCCCCCGTCAAGAAGTGGACTGAAGTCCTCCTTCCCATTTCGCTCACACGTCTGCTGGTGACTGTGAGGCACCGCGTCAGAATCGGTTAGGCGTTTTCTTCCCATCCAGTGTTCACCAGTGATCAGGGTTTGACACCCTAATTTAGCATGGTCTTGCGTCCTTGGGAAAAGGAATTTTACTCCCGGTTTTACCTCAATCCACCCAGGTGTGAAATGGGGTACCTGACTTCGGCTGGGGAAGGGTAAAACGGCGGAAGGAGAGCATTGGGCCCCGCCTTAGAAGGTGAAAACGGTGAAAGGAGAGGATTGGATCCCAATACCCACACCCAGAACAACTTCACCTTAAAAGAGCGTTCGCCATTAATCTCCGCTCCACAGATATGGCTCCACCTTCTTACGTCGATCCCTGAACACAATGGGTGTGAGTTCACTGCCCAGATAGCCTTAAAAGGTTGTGGAACCATTAACCTTTTAACCTTAACTGTGTTAACCATGTGTAATGTTTGTCTCTGTCTCTGTTGCTCTGTCTCTGTTGTTAACCGTGTGTAATGTTTCTCTCTGTCTCTGTCGCTCTGTATCTGTTGTAAACCGAGTGTAATGTTTGTCTCTGTCGCTCTGTCTCTGTTGTCAACTGGGTGTAATGTTTCTCTCTGTCTCTGTCGCTCTGTCTCTGTTGTTAACCGAGTGTAATGTTTGTCTCTGTCGCTCTGTCTCTGTTGTTAACCGAGTGTAATGTTTGTCTCTGTCGCTCTGTCTCTGTTGTTAACCATGTGTAATGTTTCTCTCTGTCGCTCTGTCTCTGTTGTTAACCGTGTGTAATGTTTCTCTCTGTCTCTGTCGCTCTGTCTCTGTTGTTAACTATGTGTAATGTTTGTCTCTGTCGCTCTGTCTCTGTTGTTAACTGAGTGTAGTGTTTGTCTCTGTCGCTCTACTCTGTCTCTGTTGTTAACTGAGTGTAGTGTTTGTCTCTGTCGCTCTATCTCTGTTGTTAACTGAGTGTAGTGTTTGTCTCTGTCGCTCTATCTCTGTTGTTAACTGAGTGTAGTGTTTGTCTCTGTCGCTCTATCTCTGTTGTTAACCGAGTGTGGGGGAGAGGGGGGTTAATCTATCGTCAGCTATTGGGAATTCTTATTTGACTAGTTTTAATCTCTTTTTATGTTGCGCATGATGATTTTATGCTGGTGTTTACAACGAGCCTGTGATTGCACAACTTAATTTCCATGTGGATTAATAAAGTGTTTTTGATTTGATTTTTTTTATATTTGATTTAATTTGATTATTGGTTAGCTGCAACTAAGAAACATTAACACCGACGCATCCATGTGTTTGTTCTATATTGTCCATGTGTTCTGTGTGGGTTGTTCAGGATTAAAGAGGCTATGCCAGTCTTGAATGGAAAGCTAAATTGTGTTTGCACATTTTTCCTGTCTTTGCTGCTGTGTGCACATGTCAAATGATCGGTATAAGGAAAGGCCCGGCGCTTCCTGTTTTGAGGAAGTGTCTGGGTTTGTTCCAATGTACCTTTTATTTACCTGCGTGCTGGCTGAATCGGTAGCGTAAGCAACACTGACTTGAAGTTGTGTGCCTTGTGAATGGAGAGAGTTACCACTTTTTACTATATTTTGTTCCTCATTTGATCTCCTGGCCTCCTTGTTAATCAGTTTTCAAGTGAAGAAACATTAACAATACTGACTTTTTCTTCTTCTTCTTCTTCTTCTTCTTCTTCTTCTTCTTGTCAGTTTGCACCACCCTGTTGTGGACAATAAAATTTAAAAAGTTAAAGCATCCATAGCCTTTCACGGCCATCGGGGTAGTGATGTCCTATCCACTGTGTCCAGGGCACGGGACACGGGAAGGCGGGGTTCTGTCCTCTTCTTCCGCCGTTTTAATCTTCCCCAACCTGAAGTCAGGTATCCATTCACACCTGGTTGGAGTGAGGAAAAGTGGGAGAAAAGTGCCTTTCCCAAGGACACAACACCATGCAGAAACGGATTCTCGAACCCTGATCACTGGTGAACCCTGGATCAGAAATGGAGCCAGTTGCATTGCTTGGTTCTAACTTTTTGACAGTTGATGGAGTCTCCCCTCGGACCGACGGATGAGTAGGCAGGCAGGCTTATTTGTCGGTGTGTCCTCATATGGGAGAAGAGGCCGATTCTGGATGCGCAGCGCTTCCCACAGGTGTTGCAAGGGAAAACGTCCCCAGAAGTTGAGCCCTGCTTCCTTCGCTCACGCTTCTCCCTAAGGGCCAGCGTTATTACGTCTTAAAACCACTAGAGCACAGCAGCCTCCAGCAACAGCGGTCAAGGACATCAGTTTTTTGACAGTTTCACGTGACTAAATGCCTACGTTGACCGAACTACACCATTGATCAGTTCCATACTAAACACAGTTAGTAGCGGGTTACGACCATACCAGGTTCTTCCGTCCGAGCAATGCAACTGGCTCGTGGAGTCCAGCCCCTGACTGGTTCTGCAACGGGGTGTCCGGTTATGGTGACTGTGGACACTGCTGTTGGCATTACTGGCTGTCTTTTGTGATGGTTTGTTCCTTGTTCATTTGCTCCTTTCGTTTTTGGGTCATACATCTGCTAACTTCATTTTACGTTTGTTGTTGGTTTCACACACACACACACACACACACACACACACACACACACACACACACACACACACACACACACACACACACACACACACACACACACACACACACACACAC
Organism: Babylonia areolata; assembly: GCF_041734735.1. Taxonomy (NCBI): domain Eukaryota; kingdom Metazoa; phylum Mollusca; class Gastropoda; order Neogastropoda; family Buccinidae; genus Babylonia; species Babylonia areolata. The sequence goes on along the minus strand of NC_134894.1, from coordinate 17,744,696 downwards.
AGACACACACACACACACACACACACACACACACTCCAATGTCACACGAAAGAAACATGTTATCACAGTACAGTACAGTACAGTACAGTAAAGTACAATACAGTACAGTACAGTACAACACAACACAACACAATCCAATGGTCCTGGGTTCTATCCCAGTATCGGTGCGTGATGGGTAAATTATGGATATGGTAAGTTTTTTTTGTTTGCTTTTTTTCTCTCCCAGATTAATACAAACGAAGAACTATCAGTACCTGGATACGCTTTGTGTATATTGATACCACATAAATATAAATCACATATGTCAATGTTCGGTTTATGCAATTTATTCAGTGCTGGGAAGAAAACACAAATTAATCTTAGTAAGGGAAGGAGAAGATAAAGTTGACTGCAGGATACTTCAGAAAAAAACAACTAAAGTTTTAGTTGGTTCGAAACGTTGTGTCTCACTCCAAGAGGATTCATCTACCGCCAAAAAGGTTATATATATATATATATATATATATATATATATATATATATATATATATATATATATATATATATATATATATATATATATAAACGTTTGTTGTTGGTTTTCTTCACACACACACACACACACACACACACACACACAACACTGACACACACACACACATACTCAACACACACACACACACACACACACACACACGCACACGCACAAACACACGCACCTCTCCCCCTCCCCCACTTCCACCTCCACCCCACCTAACACAAACACACGCAAACAATTGAATCTATTTTTCGCAAGACTGACATTTTTTTTTTTTTTTTTTTTTTTTAAGTTTAGCTGACTGAAGCCGGACACGGCGAGAGAGAGAGAGAGAGAGAGAGAGAGAGAGAGAGAGCGTCTCTTCCTTGTACCCCCAGCCGCCCCAACACCCCCTCCCCCCCTCCCCCCCCCCCCCATCTCCCCCGCCTCCCCCCCCTCACCACCAGGCACGTGCTCAACCGCGAGACCTGCGCCAGCACGCGCGCGCGCCGCGCACTCACCTCGGGTAACCTAATCCCTACCCAAAAGCCACTCGACTGTTACCCGGACCCTATCACTTCTAGTGCCCATCCTTCTCCCCCTTCCCTCCCCACCTCCCTCCTCCCCCTACTCTCCACGCCCCCCCCCCCCCACCCCCACCCCCTCCCCCCTCGACCTCCAACCCCAGCGATTCTCTTCCTGTCTTCTTCTTTCTCTCCCTCTGTCTGTCTGTCTGTCTCTGTCTGTCTCTGTCTCTCTCTAAGTCCCTACTTCCGTCTTTCTCTATTATTCTCCACTATCTCCCCCTCTCTCTGTCTCAGTCTCCCTCCTCACACTCTCTGTCTCTGTCTTTCTTTCTCCGTTTCTGTCTCCTCATTGACTCTCTGTCTCTCTGTCTGTGTCTCTCTCTCTCTCTCTCTCTGTGCTTCTCTTTTTTTTCTATTGTCGCTTTGTAGTAGTCTTTTTTCATAAGTTTGCCATGTGATTTTCAGTGAAATTTGTCGTTGATATCTGTCTTGTTAATAGTTCTGTGTTCATGTGTTCTTTGTGTAGCCCTACCCCCCCCCCCCCCCCCCCCACCCCACCCCCACATCCCTCTTTTTTTCCTTTTTTTTTATACCCCAGGGCTGGGTGGAGAAAAGCATATGTTTTTTTTTTTTATCTCATTACCTTGGTAAAATAAAATTTCGTTTCATTTCTAACTGCCTCTCTCTCTCTCTCCCTCTCTCTCTCTCGCTTTCTTTCTCACTTTCTCTCCCCCTCTCTTTCTCTCTCCTCTCTATCTCTGTCCCTCTTTCCCTTTCACACACACTCACTAGGTCTCTCCTCCCCTCTCTCTTTCTGTCTCTCCCTTCTCCCTCCCCTCTCTCTTTCTGTCTCTCCCTCTCTCCATCTCATCTCTCTCTCTCTTCCTTCATCCTCCTCTCTCTCTCTCACTCTCTCTCTCTTCCTCCATCCTTCTCTCTCTCACTCTTTCTCTCTCTCTCCGTCCATCCTCCTCTCTCTCTAACTCTCTCCATCTCACTCTCTGTCTTCCTCCATCCTTCTCTCTCTCACTCTTTCTCTCTCTTTTTTTATATCCCACCATCAGGTTCAGTACACTATAAAACATCAAATTTTACTTGCCATATAGATGCCCTTGATCATTGTATTCTAGACTTAATAAATCGTTACCCACAGGCCCATTTGATATGTAGTGGAGACTTTAATGCAAGGACAGCCAATCTCCAAGTAACGTGGTCACACACCGATCTGACCTCCAGACCCCTCCACTTAACTCCTCTCTTCAAAGAATCAAGGCTGTCAAAAGATGACACATTGAATATTTTTGGTGAAACTATGTTAAATTTCTGTGCATGCTTTGATTTATGTATCATGAACGGTTATAACCATAGTAACTTTAGTCCTGGCTACACCTTCATATCAGCACATGGATGTAGCGTTATCGATTACTGCCTTGTTTCCAGCGATTTCATTGACAATATTACCAGTTTTTCAGTTTGCAGCAGAGTTGATTCAGAACATATGCCAGTTTTGTTTGAAATCAAAGGGGAATCACCAGTGCCATGTTCGCTTCATTATGAAACAGAAAGAATTGTCTGGAGAAAGGAAAGGATGACAGAATTTACAAAAATATCTAATAGCGATTTGTTCTTTCATAACATAGATTATGCATCCTCTTTGATTGATACAAATATCAACACAGCTCTTCAGGAACTTACGAGCTGTCTAATGAATGCTAGTGCCTGTGTACGCTCAAAGCGCCCTGCTAGAAGCATTGTCAAAAGAAAAACATGGTTTGATAAAGAATGCCAGGAAAACAAAAGAATAGTTAGATCAGCGCTGACACTTTTTAAAAGATCTGGGAACGTAAATGAGCAAAACATCTATCTACAGCTAAGAAGGAAATATAACAATCTAAAGAACCTGAAAAGGCGTAACTTTAATCAAGGGCGCATCGATTCTCTGATGAGTGTTGCAAACGATTCTCAGGCTTTCTGGTCAGAGATCAGTAAATATCGCAGTAGAACCCACTTAGCTAACAACATTTCTCAGGATGAGTGGCTGGTCCACTTCGACCATCTGCTGAATTCTGGCTATGAAGAGAATCAGCACCAACCTGCATTTAACGTCTCGGATATGGTATTCGATTGTATCCTGGATTCAGACATTACAGCAGAAGAAATTAAGCAAGCCATCCAAGGTCTTAAAAATGGCAAAGCTGCTGGACCAGATGATCTTATAAGTGAAATCTTGAAAGCTTCAATAGACCCAATACTCCCTTTCCTAGTTACATACTTCAACAAACTTTTTAGAGATGGTATTTTTCCAGAGGAATGGACGAAATCTATCATAATCCCTCTATTTAAAAATGGGGATGCTAATGATACTAACAACTATCGGGGTATTTCTCTGATCAATAACTTAAGTAAAGTTTTCACAAGCATTTTGAATAATCGACTCGTTTCTTGGGCAGAAACGAACTCAATTATTTCAGAAGCACAAGCGGGATTTAGAAAATCATATTCCACCACTGACCACATTTTCACTCTGCATGCCTGCATCGAGAAGCATCTGTCAAGAAATAAGAAATTTTATGTAGCATTCATAGATTTCAGTAAAGCCTTCGACAGAGTACAACACAGCCTATTGTTCGGTGTACTGCTTAGAAATGGTGTTAAAGGTAGAATGTTCAATATTTTGAGGAGTATGTATAGTACGATACAATCTTGTGTTAGATGTGGTAATTCATGCACCAAATATTTTAAATGTTTGCAAGGTCTGAAACAAGGATGCTCATTAAGCCCAACTCTATTCTCGTTCTTTATTAATGAGCTTGCACATGAAATGTTTACGCGGGGTAAGCATGGAATACAGTTCCAACCAAATGATATTGAAATCTTTATTTTACTATTTGCTGATGATATTGCTCTTATGTCTTCCACCATTTCAGGTTTACAAAATCAGCTGAATGTTCTACATGAGTGTGCACAAAGATTACGCTTGAAAGTGAACCTAGATAAAAGTAAAGTTATAGTTTTTCGTAAAGGTGGATACTTAGGAAAGAAAGAACATTGGTTTTATGGTCAAGATTGCTTAGAAATAGTTAACTCTTACAAATATTTAGGTGTCCTATTTTCAACTAAACTTAGTTTTGAAGTTGCTACTGGCTTTGAACATGTTATTCGTGCTAAGAAAGCTACCTTCGTAATTTTGAAAACTTTAAGGAAACTTGGATACTATTCTCCTAAACTGTTTTTCAAGCTCTTTGATGCTCAGGTCGTTCCCTCGCTTTTGTATGGCTCGGAGCTATGGGGTTTCAAACCACGAGAATCCATAGAAAGGATCCATTTGCAAGCTTGCAAATTACTGCTAAACGTCCCACCTTTCACTCCTAATGATATGGTATACGGCGAACTTGGAAGATACCCATTGTTTATAAACTCTGCCGCGAGATGTATACTATATTGGTTTCGGCTACATAAACAGCCATTGTCTAGATATTCTAGGAAAGCCTATGATATGCTTTACGACATACAAAACAGAAGTAACAATGCACAAAACTGGGTTACTTACGTAAAGAACCTTCTCTGTACCAATGGTTTCGGTTATGTTTGGATGTTTGGAGCAGTTGGGGATGAGAAACTCTTCATACGCATATTTAAAGAGCGCTTACAGAACTGCTTTTGTCAGCGTTGGTATGCGCATGTGTCAGAAAGCAGGCGCTTTGAATTTTATCACTCGTTTAAAAGCGCCATTGAATGTGAAAAATACCTTGATCACATTAATAATAGATATTTCAAAACAATATTTACACGCTTCAGAATGGGTGTTTCGGCTATAAATAGCCACATCCACCGCTTTTCCCCTGTTGGTCAAATGGGTTGCCCTCTTTGTTCTGCTGACTGTGAAGATGAATTCCATGTACTGTTTGAATGCCCAAACTACAGCGACCTTAGGTTGAAATATTGTATAAATAGTTCCAACTCATACTTGACACGGGATCAGCAATGTGCAAGTATTTTGAATGGTGGACTCGACAGTAAACTAAATCTTTCAAAGTTTCTTTTTCTGGCTTTTAAACGCAGAGACTTAATGAATCATGAATCATTACCAACAACTAGTTAAGGTACGAAAATGATTAATTATGTTTTGCCATTGCCTTTTTCAAGTGTCTTCTCACAAGGATGGTCTCTAGCTGATACAGTGGGGACGAAAGATTTATTTATTCATTTATTTGTTTATCTGTTTACCTGTCTGTTATTTATCTACTTATTTGTGTGCCTTGTGTACGTTTCTTTATGTATATTATGTTTGCAACGGGTCACAGGCCTATACGCAATTAAAACATTTGTTCTTGTTCTTGTTCTCTCTCTCTCTGTCTTCCTCCATCCTTCTCTCTCTCTCTCACTCTTTTTCTCCCTCTCTCTTCCTCCATCCTTCTCTCTCTCTCACTCTTTCTCTCTCTGTCTTCCTCCATCCTTCTCTCTCTCTCACTCTTTTTCTCTCTCTCTTCCTCCATCCTTCTCTCTCTCACTCACTCTCTCTCTCTTCCTCCATCCTTCTCTCTCTCACTCACTCTCTCTCTCTTCCTCCATCCTTCTCTCTCTCACTCACTCTCTCTCTCTTCCTCCATCCTTCTCTCTCTCACTCACTCTCTCTCTCTTCCTCCATCCTTCTCTCTCTCACTCTCTCTCTCTTCCTCCATCCTTCTCTCTCTCACTCTCTCTCTCTCTCTCTTCCTCCATCCTTCTCTCTCTCTCACTCTTTCTCTCTCTCTCTTCCTCCATCCTTCTCTCTCTCACTCACTCTCTCTCTCTTCCTCCATCCTTCTCTCTCTCTCACTCTTTCTCTCTCTCTCTTCCTCCATCCTTCTCTCTCTCACTCTTTCTCTCTCTCTCTTCCTCCATCCTTCTCTCTCTCACTCACTCTCTCTCTTCCTCCATCCTTCTCTCTCTCACTCACTTTCTCTCTTCCTCGATCCTTCTCTCTCATACTCTTTCTCTCTCTCTCTCTCTCTTCCTCCATCCTTCTCTCTCTCTCTCTTCTTCCATCCTTCTCTCTCTCACACTCTTTCTCTCTTTCTCCATCCTTCTCTCTCTCTCTCACTCTTTCTCTCTCTCTCTCACTCTCTCTCTCTTCCTCCACCCTTCTCTGTCTCTCACTCTTTCTCTCTCTCTCTCTCTCTCTCTTTCTCCATCCTTCTCTGTCTCTCACTCTTTCTCTCTCTCTCTCTCTCTCTCTCTTTCTCCATCCTTCTCTCTCTCTCTCTCACTCTTTCTCTCTCTCACTCTCTCTTCATCCTTCTCTCTCTCTCACTCTCTCTTCCTCCATCCTTCTCTCTCTCTCACTCTCTCTCTCTCATCAGGGAGTAATCCCATGCTGAATCTGTTAGCCGTGATAAAAGGGACAGGATAGAAAGGAAAGGAAAGTACCACCCTCCTTCGCTTATAGAGCGATCCTGGTTAACGATGTGCTCCAGTCCTCCAGGGTTTAATCCCTTCCAACCATAACATCCACGTCCTTGGATTAACCCCTTCCAAACCATAACAGCTAATTCCTCCACCCCCCCCCCCCCCCCCCCGGACCCCCGACTCTTGCCCCCCTTCCAACTATAAGCCCTCCTTCGCCCCCTCCCCCCCCCTCCTTCCAACCATAACAGCTAAGTCCTCCTCCCCGCACCCACTCCGCCCTCCCAATTCCAATCACAACATCAAAGGCCTTCCCGTGGTATGACACAAAGTCAAAGATTCGGGAATTTGGATCCTACTAAATTTAATGTCGTCAGACTGTCGCAGTGTCGGGTAGAATTCGTGCCGACATGACGAGGAACGTAGGAAGGTGGGGGGAGAGGGAAGGGGAAGGTGTGTGTGGGGGGGGGGGGATTTCCAAAGGGTATCTCCTGCCGGGCGCTTGTACGACAAAGCTGGTGAGGTGTTTGCCCAGGTTGGTCCTGGCTTCCTGTGGGGGGTGGGGTGGGGGTGGGGGGTTCGGTCAATCTGTGGGTAGGGGATCGGGAGGGGGGGGGGGGTCGGTGGGGGTTACGGTTTGGGGGGGGGGGGGTTGCAGAGTAAACCTGTCACCGATAAGCTGTGGTGGATTAGCCGGAGCGGCGTAGCATTATCAAGAATTACATCGATTTGTGTCCATCTCTTTCACTGTTTTACATCGATTGGGTTGGTTCGCTTTCACTGGTTTTTCCCCCCCTCTGTTGGGCGACTAGTTTATCTACGGGGAATCTGAGTTTTATTTTCGTGGAGGGAGGGCGATTTTCGTCGGAAGTTCGACACGCCCGCACACACATAAAAAACGCGCGTGCGCGTGTGCGTACACACCGTTTGCGCATGACAGTGCCCGCACGTGCATGGGTCATCCGGATATTGATGATTTTTTTTCTCTCTCTCTTCTTCTTTCTTTTTCTTTCTTTCTCTTTGTTTTGTGGTGGCGTATGAGGGTATATCCGAACGTCAATTTGGAGGGGATCGTATTGCGGATGTTTGCATGATACTGAGTTGGTTAGAAAAGTGCTGAAGACTGATACTGGATGAACATAGAACGTGTCTTGTTACTTGCGTCTGAAAAAAAACAACATAACAAACAAACAAAAAACAAAATACACACACGCACGCACGCACACACATACTCACACACACACACACACACACACACACACACACACACACACACACACACACACACACACACACACACACACACACACACACACACACACAGAGAACAACAACCAAAAAAAAACTTTCTACAGATCCTGTATCATGGTTTTATCTTGTCTGGTATTACTTTTTTGTTGTTGTCTCTGTGTGAAATTCGGGATGATCTCCCTTGGAAAGAGCGGGTCACCGCAGTACAGCGCCACCACCACCACCACCCGTTTTTCTATATATACATTTTTTTTTTTTCTGTCTGCAAATGTTTGTTCTTACTATCAAAGTGTATTTTTCAACAGTATTTTGCCAGGAACAGCCCCTTTTCCTCCCGTTATTTTCCTGTCCTGGTTTATCTAAAACTTACTGGCCAGCTTTGTTTTTTTCTTGTTTTTTTTCTTCTTCTTCTTTTTCTTTTCCCACCTCAAGGCCTGACCAAGCGCGATGGGTTACGCTGCTGGAAAGGCGTCTGCTTACCAGATGTGGTGTAGCGTATATGGATTTGTCCGAGCGCAGTGACGCCTCCTTGAGCATAGTAGTAGCAGTAGTAGTAGCAAAATTTAATTCGGATAATAATTTTTGAGTCAGGATGGGACTGTTTTTGTTATTCAAGAACAGATGGTTCAGAGGGGTGGGGGGACACTCGGACATCTTGTTATCCTTAGAGAGAGAGAGAGAGAGAGAGAGAGAGAGAGAGAGAGAGAGAGAGAGAGAGAGAGGGTACAAGAACTCAGTAATTCAAACGTAAAGTCACCTGTATACATTCTGGATGCATGTGTTGCACACACGTCTCAACTGAGAACAAAACAGGAAGAACAAAACACTCAATGGTTATAAAAGAGGTATCTAGCTGAGAGAGAGAGAGAGAGAGAGAGAGAGAGAGAGAGGATATATGTAAATGTATATAATTATGTTATATACATATATATAGGATTAGGAAAAAAAAATGGGTGGCGCTGTAATGTAGCGACGCGCTCTCCCTGGGGAGAGCAGCCCGAATTTCACACAGAGAAATCTGTTGTGATAAAAAGAAATACAAATACAAATAGAGAAAGAGAGAGAGGAGATATATATATGAATATTTTTTTAATAATTATGTTATATGCATATACATAAATGAATATATGTATATATATATCGAGAGAGAGAGACAAGAGAAGACGAGACAAAGATTTTAATGTCCATTCAGCGTCTCGACGCCCTTAGGACAAGAAACAACACGCATACTTGTGAACAGACCTCAAGTAATTTGCATGATTATTTGAACTATAAACACCGAAAGGTACTGAGGAGGTGAGAGAGGGGGGGGGGGGGAGAGGGACAGACAGACAGACAGACAGACAGACAGGCAGAGCAACTCGGACCACAGAAACAGACCACAGGTCCAAACAACTAAGGATTATATTGTATTGTAATTCTCTTTTTTGTCACAACAGATTTCTCTGTGTGAAATTCGGGCTGCTCTCCCAAGGGAAAGCACGTCGCTACATTGAGAGCGCCACCTTTTTTTTTTTCTTTTTTCCTGCGTACAGTTTTATTTGTTTTTTTCCTGTCGAAGTGGAATTTACTACTCAATTTTGCCAGGGACAACCCTTTTGTTGTCGTGGGTACTTTTACGTGCGCTAAGTGCATGCTGCACACGGGACCTCGCTTTATCGTCTCATCCGAATGACTAGCGTCCAGACCACCACTCAAGGTCTAGTGGAGGGCGAGAAAATACTGGCGACTGAGCCGTGATTCGAAACTGCGCTCAGATTCTCTTGCTTCCAAAGCGGACTTGTTACCTCTTTGCCATCACTCCACTGTTATTATATAAAGCAGTCACCCTCCCCACGCCCCCACATCCCTTCTCTCACTCCTCTCTTTTTTTTTTAACATAATGAGGGGAAGGAAGAGGGAGGAAGAGGTAGGGGGTAAGGGTGGGTGGGAGAGGTGGGGGTGCGTGTCTCGGGAGAGGGGGGACTGGGGGGGTCGGGGGGGGGGGGGGGGGGGGGCGTGGACGTACATCCGGGAAAAGCGGAACCCTAAGAGG
>NC_134894.1:17705002-17732502 GCF_041734735.1 Babylonia areolata | reverse complement strand
CTTCTCCTTGAGACCATTGGGAAAGTCTCTTTGGTTCTCATTGTGGGAATCTTGGTACTTTCCCTTGGGGAGAACCTTACCCACCTTTGAGGAAATCCCATTTCCCACCACTGACTGACCTTTCCTACGTCTATTCCTTCTCTTCCTTTTGCCCAAAGCCCTGTTCTCTATCACGGCCCCATCTCTCTGACTGACTAAATCTGACATTAACCCCTGCATGGACCTAACACTCTCTTCTAAACGCAACAGTTTCTCTCCCAATTGAGCTGTCTCTTCCCTGGCCTGTTGCTGTTGTTGGTCCTCCTCCAGCTCTCTCTGTAGCCTCAGGGCTTCATCCCTCGCCTGGATGAAGGTGGTTTGAGGCTCCCTCCTCACTACACGGCGCAGCTCCCTTTTCAGCAGGGGGTTCCGGAGGCCATCGACGAAGTGGTCCCTCAGCATTTCAGCGGTGAGGGCCCCATTGATCTTCATCCGGATGATCCTCCCCATGCTGCACAGAGCATGGGAGTAGTCCAAGGTGGACTCCTCTGGCAACTGTTCCCTGCTGAAGAAGGTGGACAGCAGTGTGGTGACTCGCCGCCCGTCACCGAACACCCCCAGCAGAATGTTGATCACCTTCTCTGGGGTGTTGGTCTCCTCCAGGTCCCGCAGCATCAGCTCCCTGCGTGCGGTTCCCTGCAGATGGCTGTACACAAAGTAGGCAGCCATCTCGTCTCCCATGGGGTACGCAGCCAGGACCCGCTTCACCTTGATGAAGTCCTCAGCCGACATCTCGCCAGGCTTACCAGTAAATACTGGCAGTGTGGGTGCTACATACCACCCCATGGGAAACTCCTGCGCCATTGTAGTTGGGGTTGGCATCTCTGGGCTGTGTTTCCTGGCTGTGTGCTGCCAAAGTCCTACAAACCGCTCAACCTGCTTATTGTGTCAGTAAATCACTCTACCTGCCTATCCTGTCGGCGACGCCAAGTTGTAAAAACTGTTTGAGAGTGTGGATGGTGGGGGGGTGACACTGCTGGCATACTATAACACCATACACACACACACACACACACACACATATAGAGATTGATTATATATATATATAAATGTGTGTGTGTGTGTGTGTGTGTGTGTGTGTGTGTGTGTGTGTGTGTGTGTGTGTGTGTGTGTGTGTGTGTGCGCGCGCGTGCGAATGCGAATATTTTATTCATAATAGGCCATAGCCCCTCGATAGAGAAAGAGGGAGAGAGAGAGGTGTGTGTGTGTGTGTGTGTGTGTGTGTGTGTATGTGTGTGTGTGTGTGTGTGTGTGTGTGTGTGTGTGTGTGTGTGTGTGTGTGGAGAGAGAGAGAGAGAGAGAGAGAGAGATGATGATGATGATGATGATGATGATGATGATGATGATGATGATGAGTTTAAGGTGCGAAGAAAAGTTGTTTCCGAGTTAATCTATTGGTTACCATTATTTTTCTTTTCACAACATATTTTGGTTGTCTTGTTTTCTTCCTATTCTGTACTTCATCCTTCACGGGCTTTATAATTTTTCTTGTAACTGGATTGTGACTCTTCTCCCGCAGTGATCGACACATTTACTGTTGGTGTCTCTGGATCACTTGACTTCAGAGGGTGTCAGATCACTGCCAGTGCCACGATGTCTGAGGGGTCCACAGGGAAGGACACTGCTGTCATACCAGAGATTGATTGATTGATCGATGTGGATACTTCTATAGCGCCTATCCTCGGTAAGAGACCAAGCTCTAAGCGCTTTACATACACGGGGACATTTGCACCACAGGCTGCCTACCTGGGTAGAGCCGACTGACAGCTGCCACTGGGCGCTCATCATTCGTTTCCTGTGTCATTCAATCAGATTTCAGACGCACACACATACACACTCAGACAGACATGTAACATTTTACGTGTATGACCGTTTGTTTGTTTTTCATTTACCCCGCCATGTAGGCAGCCATACTCCGTTTTCGGGGGTGTGCATGCTGGATATATTCTTGTTTCCATAACCCACCGAACGCTGACATGGATTACAGGATCTTTAACGTGCGTATTTGATCTTCTGCGTGCGCATACACACGAAGGGGGTTCAGGCACTAGCAGGTCTTATTATATGATGTTGACCTGGGAGATCGGAAAAATCTCCACCCTTTACCCACCAGGTGCACCGAGACTCGAACCCAGGACCCTCAGATTGAAAGTCCAGCGCTTTAACCATTCGGCTATTGCGATATAGTTAGCTCTCTTCCTCTTCCTCAGAGAGAATTCAAACGGCCTCCAGTAGTGCAGTCTTTGAAGGGTTTCTGTTTTATATTTCCCTTTCTTTCTTTCTTTTTGTTATCTTTGCAAAGTTATCTATGGATATGGGAAGGGTTGTTTAGTTGTTTTCAGCATTTGGTTTCCTCTACTGTTATGATGTGCGAATTTGATTATATGAAATTATAGGGTGTTGTGTTGGTACTTTACCGAATAACCAGAATGGTTTGGTAAAAATCCAAATTTTCAGTTTATTCTTATTGCTTATAGATGGCCGACTACACACTGCCACATAAAAGCACACACAGAAACGCCAGAATCAAACAAAAAAACAAAAACAAACCCAAATCAATCAATTTCATAAATGAAATCAAATTTTAAAATGATTGAAATAACAAGTCAGACTACGACCTCGTCCAGCCTAAGAACAAACGAGAAAAGAGGTCACAGTACTGACACAAGACCAGCCACTTTCCATACGACGTTGAAAACACCGGTTCTCCTCCGTTCACCGTAGTTTGCATCAGGCGCAGTTAGTACTTGGATGGGTGATCGCCGGGGAACACCGGGTGCTGTTTTGTTGGAATTCCTAATATAAAGCGAGGCTCAACGCTTGGCTGATATTAGAGACTGACATAAGTTTACAGTTACAGTTGGGCCAACAGCAAAGTGAGAGCTATATGATCAATAGTTTCTCTGTTGCACTGGGAATTCATTTACAGATTAGTCTTTTGTAAAGGATTATGATTGACGTAAGTTTACATTTGGGCCAACAGCAAAGTGAGAGCTGTATTATCAATGGTTTCTCCAGTCAATGGGAAACCATTTACAGCTTTGTCTTTTGCGAAGGACTACGACTCTCAAACTAGGAGGCAAAATTGCACTGGCTCTTAGTGCTGCAGCCTTGTGGGCTAGTGGGCCTTTGGGAACCATCCCAACGCCGACTGTCCTAAAACCCTCTTGGCCGAGAGAGTGGGGATGTACTTAGGCAAGGCACTCTCCACTATAATCAAATTCTAGCCCAAACAGTCGGAACAGCAGTTGCCTCCTCTGCTGTTCTGATGGTCATAGTCGGACACGACTGACTATCATCATATATGACTACTCTAAAACTAGGAGGCAGGAATGCACTGATCTTAGTGCTGCAGTCTTGGCGGCTAGTCATCCTTTGGGAACCATTCCAGCACCGACTGTCCTTCTGCCCCCTCGGCTGAGAACGTAACTTGAGCAATACACTCTCCACTATAATCAAATAGTAGTCCAGATAGTCGGGACAGCCATTGCCCTCCTCTGTTGTTCTGGCGGTCATTGTCGGACAAGACTTGACTATCATATACATCAGCCATTTTCAAGTCCTTAAACACATGACAAGCTTCAAGAGATGGCTAGATTAACCCCTTGACCGTTGATGACAAGTATGCTTGTCAGAGAAAGGCTGTCACCTGACTGAGATAAGATTGAAATTACAGGTCAGGGTGTCAGTCTCTATTCTGAATTTTGGACTTCTGGAAGTGATACGACCCAGTGGACCGGTAAGGCAGACAATGAGAAGGAAAAGGACGACAGAAGGAATGATATTTTCAAGATAGATGAATAAAAAAATAAAAATAAAAAAACAAACAAAACAAAAGCTGAATCAAATATATAAAGCAGGTGACAGAAAAGACAATTTCCAAGCACATAATTTCCAGACTGAAAGGAGAAAAGGGCGGTGAGAGTGGTGAGGGTGGGGTGGAGGGGGAGGTAGGTAATCAATTCATTTTAACTGTGAACCCCCCCCCCCCCCGCCCCCGCCCCCGCCCCTTCCAACCATCATCTCACCCAGGATTACCCCCCCCCCCCCGCAGCTCCCCCCCCCTTCCCCGCTCTCTCCATCTGCAAGGAAGAAGGGGACTGTCCATTTACTCTGCCACACCTACCACCACCCTACCCCCGGCACCCTCACCCCCACACCCGCACACAGATCCTCCTCAAGTCTTTCAGAACGAGCTCGAAACACAGCAGGACGTACACTTCAATATTGACAGGGACAGGGCTTGTGAGAGAACATTCCGCTTCATTAGAAACTCTGGGGGTCAGCAAAGCCACCGTGAACAGACACACCTTCAACAGGTAATGAGCTGCCATCACGGGGAGGATTGAAATCAATTAGTAGCCACCACCACCACCACCACCACCACCGGCTCCGCTCCCCAATCTCAGCGGAGATGGCTGTAGATGGGGAGAGGGAGGGTGGCCGGGGGTGGGGGGGGCGGGGGGGTGAAGAAACACCAGTAGGTAGAGACAGGTTGGTTACCTACCCGAGATGACAAGAGTTTCTAACAGGGGAACGGTAGGCTATCACAGGTGATAGGTGTCAAAATTGGTCGGCGCCTCAGGTAGATCTCATTTCGACAAGGCTTTATTTGGGGGTGGGGGGGGGGGGGGTTCCTCTCGACAAGATAACGTCATTTTCTACGTTAGTGGTTGGGAGGGGTGGTGGGGTGGGGGGACAAGGTGGACTGACGATGGTAATGGCTGATGTTACGCCAGGCTGAATAGCGTGGAAGTCGGGGAGTCAGCGATGTATTGTCCGGTGGTGCTAACAGGAATTTGAAGCTGGCTGATTTCGGAGGACACACTGTGTCATGCCGTGTATCAGACCTAATGGAAAGAGAGAGAGAAGGGACAGAGAGGGGGGAGGGAGTGGGGGTGTGGGGGGGCGAGAGAGAGAGAGAGAGGAGAGAGTGAGAGGACGGAGAGAGAGAGAGAGAGAAGGGGAGAGAGGGGAGAGAGAAAGGGGGGAAGATAGGGAGAAGAGAAAGAGAGGAACGAGAGAGATAAAGAGAGAGAACGAACGAACGAACGAACTAATGAATGATTCATTCAAAGTAAGGAAATCGCCCCATCCAGAGAGAAAGAGAGGCAGAGACAGAGACAAAGAGACAGAGACACAGAGCGAGGGGGTAGGAGGGAAATCGGAAACTGCAAAATGTCGGATGTTTATAATCATTATATGGCTCAGACACAACGGAACATGTACATGCATCATTTAGGTATTGTGATGTATGATATGTATCATGTGTGGTTAGTGTGTGTGTGTGTGTGTGTGTGCGTGCGCGCGTGTGTGATTTATATATGTGAGTGTGTGCCTGCTCGCGCGCGCGTCTATGTGCGCGCGCTCGCCGGCGTGTAAAGGCACGCGCATGGTGGGGACGTGTGGCGTGGGTGTATACCTTGAACAAGTATTTTACGGCGTCTTTACGTTTCTGCTATGACCCCCCATCCCGCTTTCTGTTCCACATATATAACCGTGAAATCTGACTAACAACACAGTAACTGAAGGAGAGCGGGCCGGGGGAGAGAAAAGAAAGAAAGAAAGAAAAAATGAAAAGAAAAGAAAAAAAAAGCACAATCCATAACTGCGATCAGGGGGTGGTTGGGGGAAGAAACGTCTTAAGAAACTAACCACCACCATCCCTACAATAACACAAAGACGCTATTGTATTAAAAAAAAAAAAAAAAAAAAAAACGAGAACGGCGGCAAACTGACCAAAGAACCAGGGGGAAGCAAAAACGTCCATCCACCGAAAGGCCTAAAAATAGCCACTCCACAATGAAAGACACAGGCTGGCCATACCAGGTTCCATTGAACTGAATGATGTATACTGCTTAACGGGTTATTCTTCTTCCTTCCTTCCTTCCTTCTTTTCTTCCTTCCTTCCTCCGTCTTCCAGCCACGTTTTTACACCCTTGTTGTCGACACTTCTCTCCAGGCCCCCCCTCATTGAGGACACATCAAACACCACGGAGGGGTCATTTTCACCCTGTGGCGGCCGGACTTTGATAAGTGCAATTAAGAACGACAACTGGTGTGCGAACTAGCCGTGGCGCGAGCTTGTCTCCCCCCCCTTTTTTTTTTTCCCTGATCCAGGGGGCGTGGCGATTGCTGTGCGAAAGCTTCGCTCTGTGGTTGGGGTGGTTGAGGGGGGGGGGGGGGGGGGGGGGGGGGGGGCAGTGGGGGGTGGGAGGGGAGGGGGGCGGAGGGCCTTTACTTCTGGATTGTTCCACGAGAGGGTTCTCCGCTCTTGTTGCCCAGGAGTGTTCTCTGCCCTTGCCGCTCTTTCTTTTTTTTTTTTTTCTTCCCTTGTATTGGTCCTTTACTTCCTCTGCCTTGCAGGGCGCTTGGAGTGTCCTCTTGCTTGAAGCACTGAGAGGTTATACGTTCTTCACTGCCGCTTCAGTCTCAATGGGGACACCGTAAATTTCCCGAAACAAAACAAACTGTTTAACGGCTCACCAATCGCTGAGAGAGAGAAAGAGAGAGAGAGAGAGGGGGGGGGAGAGGGAAGTGTGCGTGTGTGTGGGGGGGGGGGGGGCAGGGGGGGCAGCGGTTTAGCGGGGGGTGGCTGCTGTAGCATGAGTGGCTTTGATCACGACGAGGAGATGGTAAAGCACCCACACAACTGACTTCACAAGGCCAAGGTATTGCTTGCCGCGGGGTACCAGGGAAGAAGAAGTAGACAAAAAAAAACCCAGCGGAGGTTATGAAAGAGTTTACTGTTTCGGTATTTTTCACTACAGTTCTGTAGTCCTTGCGCGTGGTCACGATAATAATTGCTGTCGCGTGCCTTGAAATGATGGAATGTACGTCAGTGGGGGGGCGGGGGGTGGGGGTGGGGATGGTCATTGGTTATAATTACTGTGGGAAGGTAACATGGAATGAATAATAATAATAATAATAATACTGATAATAATAGTGAATAATGGTATTTATGTATAGCGCTGAATCTTGTGCAGAGGCAATTCAAAGCGCTTTCGCACCAGTCATTCACACGCATGCATAACTCTAAAGACAATAATGGAATAATGGTTTGATTTGACTGATATTGATTTAAATCAAGGTCAGATGTAAAAATGATACAGCCTATTTTGTGACTTCTTTTCTTTGTTTCAAACGGGAAGAAAATCTAACTGGGAGGCACAAACGAAAACTTTCTTTCTTTTTGTCTCCCTCTGAGACGGGCGCAATAGCAGAGTGGTTAAAGCGTTGGACTGTCAATCTGAGGGTCCTGGGTTCGAATCACGGTGACGGCGCCTGGTGGGTGAAGGGTGGAGATTTTTATGATCTCCCAGGTCAACATATGTGCAGACCTGCTAGTGCCTGAACCCCCTTCGTGTGTATATGCAAGCAGAAGATCAAATACGCACGTTAAAGATCCTGTAATCCATGTCAGCGTTCGGTGGGTTATGGAAACAAGAACATACCCAGCATGCACACCCCCGAAAACGGAGTATGGCTGCCTACATGGCGGGGTAAAAACGGTCATACACGTAAAAGCCCACTCGTGTACATACGAGTGAACGTGGGAGTTGCAGCCCACGAACGCAGAAGAAGTCTTTCTCTGAGTCCACCTCTCTCTCTCTCTCCACTCTTTCTACTGTGTTCTCTCTTCGGACATCCACCAAAATGACATCACATCTGTAAGAGTGGGTGATTCTTCAAAACCATTTTCAAATCATGTGAAATCTCATGGTGTTAGTGTAGACAATAATACTCCCTTCATTTGACCCACAAATTCCGTCTATTACTTGGCCATGTCACATATCAGATCATTTTATGGCTCGTCCATACCTAACTCGTGAAACACCTTTATCTATCTATTATGTAGCAATGTATATATGTATTTCTTCACACACACAAACACACACTCACACACACACGCACGCACGCACGCACGCACACATACATACATACTTTTTTTTTCCACCCGCCCTTCTCTCTTTTTCTGCCACCTATATCGATCTCTGCCAATCTTTTCTTTTTTCCTGTAGCGTACCAGTCAGTAGTTTTCAACAAAGTTAGAAAGTAAAAAGAAAAACGACAGTTTAACAAACAAACAAAAAACAAAACAAAACAAACAAGAGAGGCAAGGCCTTCAAGACTCACTTGTGATACACTGAAAAAAAAAATCCAAGCTTTTTATGTATTGTGTATATTTTCAAAATGTAATGTTTAAGATGAGAAAGATCAGTTTAAAGCGAATTAAGTCCCCTAGCATTAATTACAGAGTAATTTCCCTTCTTTGCTACCTTCCCCAAAGCGTTTGCAAAGTAAATAAAACTTCCATGCTTAGCAAAAGAAGTTCCTGTTTGAACAAAAAATGATAATAATGACTGCTCTTGTTGTTGGGTCAGAATATCAGATCAAAGTGCCAAGTTTAGAGAATACAAAAAATATAGATATAACAGTAAATGCAGTTTGCATATAATTAGGCTTCATTTTTTTTGTGCCCATCCCAGAGGTGCAATATTGTTTTAAACAAGATGACTGGAAAGAACTGCATTTTTCCTATTTTTATGCCTAATTTGGTGTCAACTGACAAAGTATTTGCAGAGAAAATGTCAATGTTAAAGTTTACCACACACACACACACACACACACACACAGACAACCGAACACCGGGTTAAAACATAGACTCACTTTGTTTACACGAGTGAGTCAAAAACCCCACAAAACAAACAAAATGTTTATCAACTGCTCAGCAGCTGTCGTTTAAACACCCGGTCGTGCTTTATATTTTTAGCAATCAATTTTGTTTAAATCAGAAAGGAGGGACTTTAGTACGCTTGTTGTGTGTTTGTACGGACATGCGACTGTGGACTTTGACTTTTTTTCTTTCTTTTTTTTTTGAGGGGGGGGGGGGGGGCCTTTGCCGCTTTGTTTGTCGGCCACGTTAAGTCTTGCTGTGCTTGTGCCCCAGCGTTGATGCTTCTCGTTCTCTCTATATTGACTTCTTCCTCCACTACTCGTTTATTATTCATTTTCTTCACTTTATTTACATCTCAGCTTAGTTTTGTTCAAAACTCATGTATGTTCACGTCTTAACTTCTAGTTATGACGAACAGGCGTCACATATTCAGTATGTATATGTGTCAGGACAGGACTTTATATAAGATTTTCCTGTTGTCCTGTTCGTCGATATCTGTGTTGTATTGTGACATGTTCCAAATAAAATACTGTTCAAACCGAAAACAACAACAACAAAAAAAAAACAAAAATAAAAAGAACAACACGGAACTGTGTTTGAGGCTGTTTGGACCTCCAGGTGATTAACTGAACAGTATGTTGATTAAACTCAGCTCTTTTGACCTTTCATTAGTTCAAAGATTCAAGTACTTTATCATTCATTTAAAAAAAACAAAAAACAACAACAACAACAACATCAAAAACACAACAACCCAGACCTCCTGTTTGAAATAGGATAGGATTTCAAAGCGCGTTGTATTTGGGTTACGCTGCTGGTCAGGCATCTGCTTGGCAGTGGCAGTCGTGGTGTGGCGTATTATGGATTGGTCCGAACGCACTGACGCCTCGTTGGTAAACTGAGCTGAAATGAAATAGGATTTTTTTTTCTTCTGCAGCACAAGTAAAGTGTACACAGCAGACATGAGAAACAGCGGGCCCCTCACAGATATTAAATGTTGACAGTCCCATAGCCCTGTACGGCAATCGAGGCAGTTGGTTTAAACATTTTTTAATATCAAGAAACAAGGTGAAATACAGCGTTCAATTAAGAAAACTCGAGCAACAACAAACCTAAGCTTATATCGTGCTCGTTCATATGTAACAAGCAATATACAAACGCAATGGCGAAAATACACACATCATTTGATAATGAAAAGAAAGTTGAAGTGCAAGACAAAACTAAACTAAACAAGAAAAACAACAACAACAACAACAACAACAAAAACCCACCAAAAAAACAAACAAACAACAACAACAACAACAAACTACTATTACCGCAACTACCACTGACAACAACAACAATAATAATATTAATGATAATACTAACATAGTAACAACAATAATAATACACTGGAAAGTGAACATCACATAAGGAGTAATGTAATGGGGAGAGAGAGAGAGAGAGAGAGAGAGAGAGATTACATCGAGGCAGTTATTTCAAAATCTACTACGTTGATACTATTGCTCGCTAAATTTCGTGTTTATAAGTGCAAATGGAACAACAGTAAACCTCACATAACTGCCTTTACTAGACTGCTAAAAAAAAACAACCCAGATATTATGTGGAATGCTGTTCTTCTTCTTCTTTCCCTTGACTACCGCCTTCATCATTGTGAAGATTCTGTAGACTATAAGGGGGGTTTGCGTGTTTTTGAGGTTTCCTGAGGTAGAGGTTGCTGGGCCAGGGGAAGGGGGGAGGTATGGGGGTGGGGGGGGGGGAGGTGATCAGATTCGGGATTTGAAGCCTTCAAGGGTTGGGCTGAGGGCAATCTCAGCAGGGAGGCTGTTCCAGTTTGTAATGGTTCGGGGAAAGAAAGATTTTTGTCTGTACAGCGTCCTGCAGTTGGAGAGGTGGTACGCTGCTGGGTGCGATCCTCGGGTCCCCGTGGATGCTGAAGGATTTTGAGAGGGCTTGTGGCATGTGTTGACTATAAGACTGCCGCTATGAAACTTATATAAGTTAACTAATCTTGCCTTTCTCCTTCGCTCTTTGAGGAATGTGATGAAAAGCACAAAAATGCTTTTTGACCAAGATTGGCTTCCTTACAAACCACTGTTTGAATAATTTCCTCTTTTTTTTTTATAAAGCATCTTTCTCTCTTTTTTATTTTGTAATGTTCCTATTTATATGACTGTCATCTGGTTTTTTGGAGGCATAGTTATCTTCAGAGATTGCAAGACATATTAATGAGACAGTTGATTTAACAGTTAACACCCTGCCTCACCCCCCCCCCCACACACACACACACTCTCTCTCTCTGTCTCCTTCTTCTCTCTCTCTCTCCCTTTTTCTTCTCTCACTTTCTCATAACTTTCCACCTCTCTTTTCCTCTCCAGCTGGTTTGTTTACATTATTACAAAGTTCTGTATCCAAACTTTTCTCTCTTGCATCAAATACGCGAAATATTGTACGCATAAATGTGTTTTTTCTTCTTATATATATATATATATACACAATAACTTGTTCTCTTTCCCTGCACCCCCTCCCCCCTCCGCCCTAACAAATGGTGACTGACATGTAAAGTGTGTCAGTTAAGGGTTGAAGAATAGAGGGTTTTTTTTGTTGTTGTTTTTTTAAATGTGTGTTCTTATCGAATGCACTTTGCTGTTTTCGTATCTGGTGTCTTGCTTTGTAAAGCGAAATGTGAAAAGACCAGCCTCTTTATTTTGATGTATTACCACTCTACGTTTCGTAATATATGTGCAATTAAAAAAAAAAATCTACTACGTCTAGAGCTCTGCATAGAAAGTCGGGGTCCACCCCCCCTCCTTCCGCCGTTTTAACAACCTTCCCAGTCCGAAGTCAAGAACCCATTCACAACTGGGTAGAGTATGGAAAATGGGAGAAATGTGCCTTCCCCCAAAAAACACAACACTGTGCCGGAACAGGGGCCTCGAACCCTGATCACTGGTGAACACTGGATCACAAGTCCAACGCCTGACCGAGTCTGCCACAACGCCTCCTGTGTAATCACAAACAGATTTTTTTTTTTTTTTTTTTTTTTTTTTTTTTTTTGCTGCCCCATCATCTGCACCGTTTCAGTGGCATTACTCCCACGCCGCTCATTTAGATTCCCCCCATACACGGCCACACCCGGGTTTGTCCGTCGCATTTCCAGCGTCGGCAGTCCACAGGGAACCATCGATGTTAGGTCGCCAGGAGGCCACACACCAGAGGAGACCCTGCACTGCTGCTGAGTCACTTCGGTGGTAATCACAAACAGATTTAGTTTAGAATTAAAAAAAAAAGAAGATAATAATAATAACGAAGAAAACGAGGAAATGGGGGGGGGGGGACAAAGAAGGAAGAGACTGACTTGAATGAACTTTGGCCATTCTTTTGGAACGATAACCCAAGGTCCCGTGTGTCGTGGAAGCTGCGATACTCAGACTAGAAATGAGTGTGTGGAGGAGGGGGGTAGAGGAGGTGCAAGGTATTGTGTGTGTGTGTGTGTGTGTGTTGGAGCTCATGTACGTTTATATGTATTTGACTGTGCTTTCATATCTGTGAAACTGCATGTTTGGTGCATTTCTGTTATGCATGTGTGGGTGTATGTGTGAATGTGTGTCTTCATGTTTTACATTTATTCGCTTATTTATCACCATTGTTGTCTTATTTATTTATTTATTTATATTTTATTATTATCATTTTATTAGTATTACTAATATTATTACTACTACCTTTTTCTATATTATAATTATTATTTATTTATTTATGCAAGCTTATCTATTATTTATTCCCCCGTTTGTTTGTTTTTTTGTTTTTTTTGTTGGTTTTTTTTTTGTTTTTTTTTTTTTTCAAGGCCTGACTAAGCGCGTTGGGTTACGCTGCTGGTCAGGCATCTGCTTGGCTTGGCAGATGTGGTGTAGCGTATATGGTTTTGTCCGAACGCAGTGACGCCTCCTTGAGCTACTGAAACTGAAACTGGCCAACGGACGATATTAGGTATCGCCTTGTCATCGTAGTGCGACCGACTAGGAAACTAGTTCCACATGTTCGAGAACTAAAATACAGATCGGAGTTTTTACCTCTCCCCTCCACACTAGACCTTGAGTGTTAGTGTGGGTGATATCATTCTTTTGGAACGATGACCCGAGGTCCCGTGTGCAGCATGCACGTACAAGAATCCACGGGAACGGAGGAGGTTGTCAATGGCAAAAAATATGTCGAGGAAAATCCATGTTTGCTGAAATCAAATACACCTGCAAACATGAATAGGAGAAGGGGGGGGAGAGGGGGGGGCAGGGGGGGGGGGTGCGGCCTTACACTGTGGTGACGCGCTCTCCCTGGGGACGGCAGCCCGAATTTTACCCAGACAAACCTGTTGTGGCGAAAGGAAGTACAGTATTTGTATTTGCATTTCTTTTTATCGCAACAGACTTCTCTATGTGGAATTCGGGCTGTTCTCCCAAGGGAGAGCGCGTCGCTACACTCCATTTTTGTATATTTTCTTGCGTGCAGTTTTATTTGTCCTATCAAAGTGAATTTTTCTACAGAATTTTGCTAGGAACAAGCCTTTTATTGCCGTGGGTTCTTTTACGTTCGCTAAGTGCATGTTGCACACGGAACCTTGGTTTATCGTCTCATCCGAATGACTAGCGTCCAGACCACAACTCAAGGTCTAGTGGAGGGGGAGAAAATATCGGCGGCTGAGCCGTGATTCAAACCAGCGCGCTCACATTCTCTCGCTTCCTAGGCGGACCCGTTACCTCTAGGCCATCACTCCACTTACAGTACAGTTTCAGTTTCAGTTTCACTTTCTCAAGGAGGCGTCACTGCGTTCGGACAAATCCATACACGCTACACCACATCTGTTGAGCAGATGCCTGACCAGCAGCATAACCCAACGCGCTTAGTCAGGCCTTGAGTGCATGCTTACATATGTTGTGTACCTATGAAAGTGGATTTCATTTCACGTAATTTCGCCAGAGGACAACACTCTCGTTGCCATGGGTTCTTTTTTCAGTGCGCCAAGTGCGTGCTGCACACGGGACCTCGGTTTATCGTCTCATCCGAAAGACTAGTACAATACAATGCGGTGCAGTGCGACGCGACACGACACGACACGACACGACACGACACGACACGACACGACGAGGCAACGATACGATACGATATGATACAACACGACACAATACGATTTGATACAACACGACACAATACATTACAAAACGACACTATACAATACATTACAATACAACACAATGCACAACACAATACCATACTACACAACACAACACAACACAACACCACACTTCACAGCACAACACAGTACAACACACCACAACACAATGCACAATACAGTACAACACAACACAATATGATACAATACAACACAGTACAGTACAACACAACACAGCACACGATACAACACAACACAACACAATATGATACAATACAATACAATACAACACAGTACAACACAACACAACACAACACAACACAACACACGATAGTGGAGTGATGGCCTAGAGGTAACGCGTCCGCCTAGGAAGCGAGAGAATCTGAGCGCGCTGGTTCGAATCACGGCTCAGCCGCCGATATTTTCTCCCCATCCACTAGACCTTGAGTGGTGGTCTGGACGCTGGTCATTCGGATGAGGCGATAAACCGAGTTCCCGTATGCAGCACGCACTTAGCGCACCTAAAAGAACCCACGGCAACAAAAGAGTTGTTCCTGGCAAAATTCTGTAGAAAAATCCACTTCGATAGGAAAAACAAATAAAACTGCACGCAGGAAAAAAAAAAAAAAAAAAAGGGTGGCGCTCTCAGTGTAGCGACGCGCTCTCCATGGGGAGAGCAGCCCGAATTTCACACAGAGAAATCTGTTGTGATAAAAAGAAATACAAAATACAAAATATAACACAACACAACACAGTACCCCAGTAAACGTCTCTTTGCTGAGTCATCGGGGTGGAAGCTGCTGAGTTTGAAGTCCACTGCATGGTGTATGTCCCCACAGCTTCTGTACGGCCTTTCATCCTTTGTTCTGTTTCTGTTTCACCCACAATATACGGGGGGGGGGGGGGCGAGGGGGGTGTTTATTCTGGAAGTTCAAAGCTGGATAACAGAGTTCGTGAAACGGTTCAGTTTGTACAAAAGCTGTCTGAAAGCATACACACATACATACATACATATATTATATGTGTGTGTGTGTGTGTGTGTGTGTGTGTGTGTGTGTGTGTGTGTGTCTACGCAGGTGATCACAACACATGCTCTTCTATGCCGTTAATTATGGCTTTTTTTCTTTTGGTAGCTTGCGTTTGGCTTATTTCAATGAACGGTTTTACACAGAGATATAATTATATTCAAACGTGGCGCTGTTCTGACAAAGCGGAGGTGTGCTCAACCATCCAGCCACTATTACACATTGTGTTAAAATCACAGGAAAGAACGTTTGGTCCCTCCTATATTTCCCCCCCCCTAAATTTGTCGTTCTGTGTCGTTCAGCTGGCAATTACCAGCACTAGACACACACACACACACACACACACACACACACACACAGAGTAATATGCTCATGTTTATGTTTCATTGTGTCTTATAAACTTTAAGGTTTTATGACAATAAAAAGTATTCTATTCAATTCTATTCTATTCTATACACACACACACAAACACACTGCGTCTTGACCACTGAATACATACATACATACATACAGAAAAGAGATAACAGGTGTCGCAGAACAGGCCATCTTCTTTCTGTGAGGAGTTTAACTTTAATGTTAGGATGATACATGAAAAACAAGAACTGTCCCTCAGCGGGGGAGGGAGGGGGCGTTGTGTGTTTGGGTTTTGTTTGTTTGTTTTTATTTTGGTTTTTGACTCACTTGTGTAAACAAAGTGAGTCTATGTTTTAACCCGGTGTTCGGTTGTCTCTCTCTGTGTGTGTGTGTGTGTGTGTGTGTGTGTGTGTGTGTCCGTGTGTCTGTGTGTCCGTGGTAAACTTTAACATTGACATTTTCTCTGCAAATACTTTGTCAGTTGACACCAAATTAGGCATAAAAATAGGAAAAATTCAGTTCTTTCCAGTCATCTTGTTTAAAACAATATTGCACCTCTGGGATGGGCACAAAAAAATAAAAAATGAAGCCTAATTATATGCAAACTGCATTTACTGTTATATTTATATTTTTTGTATTCTCTAAACTTGGCACTTTGACCTCTTATTCTGACACAACAACAAGAGGAGTCATTATTATCATTTTTTGTTCAAACAGGAACTTCTTTTGCTAAGCATGGAAGTTTTATTTATTTTTGCAAACGTTTTGGTGCAGATAGTAAAAAAAAAAAAAGGGAAATTACTCTGTAATTAATGCTAGGGGACTTAATTTATCACAAGTGAGTCTTGAAGGCCTTGCCTCTCTTGTTTTTTTTTGGGTTTTTTTGTTGTTGTTGTTTTTTTGTCTTTAAAAAAGACAAATGTATGCGATTGTTTACCACCTTGTACTAGAGAGTACTTAAAAAAAAAAAAAGAAGAGAAGAGAACTGTCAGTCATCATCATGTCACTACTTGCATGATTTCATACGTGGTTGTGTGTTTCTTGTGAGTTGTTGCTTTTTGTTTTCTTTTTCTGAAATTTTTACTGAAAGATCAACTGCTCGCGGGTCAACCGCCGTTCTTGCAACGATTGCATCTTTATTTACTCTCTCTTTTAGAAACCAGTTGTGTTTTGTTTTTGGTGGTTTTTTTGTTTTGTTTTGTTTTGTTTGTTTGTTTTTTTTGGAGGGGGGGTATGCAAAATCATTCAATGATAAAGTCGTGCAGTTCCAATTAATTAGAGCAAAACTTACTGAGTTGTGAAGATTTGAATGAGAGTGTGGGTGTGCTGGTTGTTTTTTTTGTTTGTTTGTTTTTTCTGTTGTTGTTGTTGTTGGGTTTTTTTTTGGTTTTTTTTTCATCCCACGAGGTACGGTGAAGGTTAGTTTCAATCAACACACATCCGGGTCATCCAAACGGAAAGCACGTGTCGTGCACGTTAGTTACGTCACAGCAGCTGATAAAATCACTGCAAGCCTCTTTAAAAGCGAAGGGAGGCAGGCACCCAACCCTGTCTCAGCTTCCTGCCCCTCCCTCCCTCCCTCCCTCCACCAAAACCCCTTGTCACTCCCCACCCACACCCCCACCTTGTCTTCAGCACCATCCCACTTTGTCTCCCGCCCCCCCCCCCCCCCCCTCCGTTCCCCTTCCAAATGTCTGCCCCCCCCCCAACCCCCCTCGACCCCTCACCCCCTCCAAACGTCTGCAGCCCCCCCCCCTCGACCCCTCACCCCCTCCAAACGTCTGCAGCCCCCACCCCCTCCCTCCCCCACCCGCCCTCTTCAGCACCCCACCCATCCCATTCTTTCCCTCTCCCAACCCCCCCCCTCCCACCTCCACCCCCTCGCCACCATCTCTGTCAACCCCCCCCCCCCCAACTACACCCCACCCCTCGGGACCACCCTGGGGGGGGGGGGGAGGCGGGGGTGGGGAAGGGAAGGGGATGGGAGTGTTGCAGACCCTTGTACCCCCTGGGTGCGGACCAGTCAGACGTGAAGGAGCCCCCTGAAAAGACCCTGAGCCCCCTCATTGTGACGTCCTCAAAGACTGCGACGTGTCTGCCCCAGACTCGGGATAATCCCGCCATCTTTTTGGAGAAAAGGGTTAGGGGTAGGGGTTGGTGGGGGGGCGCAGGTAATTTGCCTTATTTGTCTTTTTTTCCTCCTACGTAGGTTGTTCCCTGTTCTTTCAGGCGTTGGCTGACTTTTTTGTGTGTTTGTTTTTTTTTCTCCCCTCTTTCTCCTCCTACTCCTCCTCTTCCTTCCTCCTTCTCCTCCTCTTCCTTCGAGGCCTTAAGGTTCGCTGAAGCTCAGTGCCTCTTGTGTGTGTGCAAACACTGCACACTGCACACACACAGTGAATTACGTGGAGATTTTTTTTCTTTTTTTTTTTTCTAAGTATTTGCTCGAGTGTGTTTGTTGTTGAGCTCAAGAGCAAGCCTCCTCCACGCATTGTTTACCTGTTGCGTCATTCACACATGAAGGAGAGAAAGTGAGAGAAAGAAAGAAAGAAAAAAAGAAAGACGTGAAGGGGAAAACTCAACTCCCTTGGGAGTCTTTGACATGGCCTGAAGAATTGCGATAGGAGGATAAAGGTATAATAGTTTGTTTTGTTTGTTTTTTTTTGGGTTTTGTTTTTTTCCCCTGGTTACCGTTAACGGATCTTTGTTTCAGGCGCCTGTTTAAAATAAATCCTGTTACAATACATCCCGTTACAGCTGGGTCATTCTTAACGAATTTTGTTTTCCATTCTCTCTCAATCTATTGCGCAATCTGTGTGTGTGTGTGTGTGTGTGTGTGTGTGTGTGTGTGTGTGTGTGTGTGTCTGTGTGTCTGTGTGTATGCATAGGTGTGCGGGGGAGGAAAGGGTGGGGGGGGATGGGGTATGTGTGGGTGTGAGTTGATGCGCACGTGCGGACGCGCGTGCATGTGTGTGTTTGTATTTTCATTCCGGAAGTCACGTGGATTCAAACAATTTCCGATTTGCAAACTTGTGTCACAATAAAAGCGTTCCAAAGCTGCCGATAAATCGGTTCTTTCTTAGCCCTACTGCGCAACGCACAAGTGCGCGCGCACACACACACACGCGCACACACGCACGCATTTTCTAGTCAGTGACTATTTTGTGCTCTCTCTCCATTCATTTATTCTGTTTTGTTTTGCAATGAAAGAATGTTGATGCAATCACCCATGTCATAATGACCGCATGGCCAACTACATTAAAGTGCCAAAGCGTCAAAAGAGCGTCTCTCTCTCTCTCTCTCTCTCTCTCACACACACACACACACACACACACACACACACACACACACACACACACACACACACAAGCACAAACACCAGTATGTATATTTGTGTAATTATTTATATGGGAACTCGGAATGTACAACTGTGAAACAGGATTAACAAATAGTCTCCATTCACAAGATACACAATTTCAAGTCAGTGCTGCTTACGCTACCGAGTCAGCTAACACACAGGTAAATAAAAGGTACATTGGAACAAACCCAGACACTTCCTCAAAAAAAGGAAGCGCCGGGCCTGTTCTTATACCGATCATTTGACATGTGCACACAGCAGCAAAGACAGAAGAAATGTGCAAACACAAATTAGCTTTTATTCAAGACTGGCATAGCCTCTTTAGGTGTCAATACATCCTGACTTGGACTGAGGGGGAGGTTAAAACGGCGGAAGAAGAGTACACAGCCCCGCCTTCCCGTGTCAAGCACAGGATATAGTGAATAATTATAACATGACTTCATTGCCCCATTGGCCTTAACTCACTCAGTACGGCCAGTCCTCTCTTCTCCTCTACACAGACCCCTCGGATGTCCAGTGGGTGTCTGAATGACCCAACCTTTAGCTTCCGTCGTCAGAATTGTGGTATTCTTTGTCAACATTCACCTCTTCAGTGTAAGAGCCTTCCGCTTGCAATATTTTGATGATAGCAATTGGGGTGAAACGCTGTTGACGTCGTCTCTTTCGCCGTTCGTATGGAGAGAGTTAAAACGGCGGAAAAAGAGTACACAGCCCCGCCTTCCCGTGTCAAGCACAGGATATAGTGAATAATTATAACATGACTTCATTGCCCCATTAGCCTTAAAAGGCAATGGGACCTTTAACCATTAATCTTCATCACTTAATCATCGTCAGCGTTGGTCAGTAGATATCTGGGAGACAGACATTGTACGCAAAACACACACACACACAGCAAAAACAAAAAACCAAAAACACGGTTCGGTTCAGGTAAAAGTGAGACTGGTTCGCGCTGTCAAATCATTGCGTTGCCAGTTGAATTAATAAACAGATCCGATTCTAGCGGCTTTTTTTCTTTTCTTTTTTTTTTTTTTTTTTTTTTTTTTGACAAAAGGTTGTGTGTTTTTTTCTTTTCTTTTCTTTTTATTCTTTTTTACCTTCATGAAATCAAACAATATTTCTATATTATTTCAGGCGTATGCTATGACGATACTATGATATTGATTGAAGGGAATTTTTATCATTTTAAATCACACCCGAACTGCTTCAATGAAAGCCTTGAATGAGCGTAAATAAGTGGAGTGGATAACAATTAATACAACTAACATATTTAACTAGGATAAACCAAAATTCGTATTTTCAGCATTCTTACATGTACACAAACGCATAAAAATATACCCATGCAAATACGTTTAACGATGCGAGCGTGTACATTCTCATAGAGAGAGAGAGAGAGAGAGAGAGAGAGAGAGAGAGAGAGAGAGAGAGGACGGGCGCAATAGCCGAGTGGTTAAAGCGTTGGACTTTCAAACTGAGGGTCCTGGGTTCGAATCTCGGTAACGGCGCCTGGTGGGTAAAGGGTGGAGATTTTTCCGATCTCCCAGGTCAACATATGTGCAGACATGCTAGTGCCTGAACCCCCTTCGGGTGTATACGCACGCAGAAGAACAAATACGCACGTTAAAGATCCTGTAACCCATGTCAGTGTTCGGTGGGTTATGGAGACACGAAAATACCCAGCATGCATGAACCACGACAGATACATCGGCAAGTCGATGTTGGTCGTGTAACGGAAAGAAGAAGAAGAAGAGAGAGAGAGACAGACAGACAGACAGACAGACAGACAGAGAGAGAGAGAAAACTTAATGTAATGCCACCGACTTGTATACATCTGGTTACACACACACACACACACACACACACACACACACACACACACATGCACATACGCACGCACGCACGCACGAACTCCCTCTCCCCAGGCACACACACACACACACACACACACACACACACACACAAATCAAACCTTGAGCAGGACGGACATTCTTTTATAATGAATCATTGTATTCAAATCTTTTCGCTTCTGTCTGAATAAAAATTAATCAGTATCATCATCATCATTTTGCTGAAATACACACCGACATTGGTACGTATAGTAGGTATATATATATATATTGATTCTCAGAGCCCTGGTGTCAGGTCTAACTGGTACAACAGAGAGGGAAAGAGAGACGGAGAGGGAGACAGAGGGAGAAAGAGAGAGAAACGGTGGGGAAAGGCGAAATAACGGCTCCTTGCTTCAAACTGAGAAGCCAGTTCTCCGCGCCAAGCGAAGCGAATCATTTTCTGAACCGAGCTGTGAGGAAGGCGAGGGGGAAGGGGGGGGGAGAGAGAGGTGCTCAGGTAGAAAGCAGGGGAGGAGGAGGAGGAGGAAGAGGAGGAGGAAGAGGAGACGGAGAGAGAGAGAGAAACAAAAAATGAAACCAGCCAAAACGGAGCAGCAGCAGCACCTAGTCGTGATTTCCGCCTCGCCAAAGCGTGAGCGGCTCGTGCCCGGTGATGATTGACACAGACCTAGCCGCTGCAAGCCCCGCCCCTTGCGAGCGCGTGGACGGCCTCACCCCGTGGCTGGGATGGCTTGACGCATCCGCGCGCGAGAGGCTCGTGGCCAATGGCGAGGCGCGTGGCTGTCGGAGCTTGGCTTTCAACGTGCTTCATGGTCGCCGTCGACAGCTTGAGGCAAACGGGCAGGTTAAAAAAATAATAAAAATAAAAAAAGGAGGAGGGTGGAGGTGCGGGGGGAGGAGAAGGAGGGGGAGGGCAGACGACAGCTAAAGGAAAGGTGAGGGGTGTTGGATGGGGGGAGCGAAGGTGGGCCCCCCCCCCACACACACAAAAAAGGAGAGGGTGGAGTGGGGTGGGGGTGGGGTGGGGGTCTAGGGGCTGAGTGACACAGGGCGGCTTTGACAGGTATAAAACCAAAATGGCCAGGTCGAATGTCTCACCTGGCTTCACTAGCCTGCTAGGATACGTACGTCTGTCGAAGTTCCACCCACTCCACTCTAACGCTGCCTCGACTGTTGCGACTCTTTCCCCCTGGAGGCTTGAGAGACAACTTCAGTCCCTCCCCAAGCAGCCCGTAAACCTCGCCAGGAAGGAAGGAAGAAACCTGTTGCCTGCGGGTCGCAGTGGCAGCAGACCTGACAGTGCTGGACTGGAGGAGGGAGAGAGAGAGAGATTGACAAATGTGGCACACCTGTGTACGTACGTGTAGTAGGTAACGGTTGTTGCCCGGGTGACAGCAGGTAAGAGTCACAGCTTTTCCGGACTGCCAGCCATTACCGCCGTCACCACCACCACCACCACCACCGCCGCCGCCACCACACGACATCCCAGCACAGCACAGCAGAGCAGAGCCATCACTGGCACACACCGACCCCACCACATCATCACCATCATCCTCCGTGCCTTGGGCCAAGCTGTCGTGGTGGTTTTTGCTGGGTGGGAACAGGTTGCAGAGTGCACAGCCTGAAACCTCCCTCCCCAAGTCCTGACACTTGTTGATGTTTGTGTGCGCGCACCATCCTCCTCCATCTATATCTATCTACTTTGCAAGGTGACAGTTGGTGGCGGACTTTACGACAAAAGGTCAAATCCTAAAACGGGTTGAAACTATACGACAAGTCGTTGACTTTCATACTGATTTCCAATTTGCGACACCAGTTGCTGACTTCAGCCAAAGGCTTCGTACTTTACTTTCAGATTTCCGATTTTGACACCAGTGGCTTATTGACTTCACCACAGCTTTCGGTTTTGACCTCAGACATTCCGACTTAATGAAAAAAAGTTTATGAAAGGAGACTTGACATTGTTTTCTCTAATTGCAAAGTGATGATGTTGTGAGAGAACTTTGTAAGAAGAAGAAAAGAAGGAAGAAAACAGTATCCACGGCAGTGCTGAGTGGTCAGTGAGGCCAGCGCTTTGTATCGGAAGCCGCTAGAGCAGCAGACGTGCAGACCACAGCCATGGAAGGCAAGCTGGAGCAACAACAGCCTGGTGTGGTGGACGAGTCCTACCCGGAACCCCACCCTCACCTCACCACCCTCACCGCCCCCCCGCCCACCTCCATGCTGGACATGACGTCATACAGCCAGAGCGCCACCTCCTCCGCCTTCCCCCTGGACCTCCACCCCCAGCAGCCCCCCCACTACTACCCGGACCTGGCAGACTGGCAGCACGCGGGGGTCACGGCGGACCCCGGGGTTCAAACCTTCTACACCTTTTCGGACCGGCCAGACCTGGCCCCCGTGCCCCTCTACCACACCTCCTTCCCCTCGTCCGCCGGGGGTGTGGGGGTGGCCCCCCACTCCGACCTCTACGCCTCCTCCCCCACCCTCTGGCACCACCCCCACCATCACCCCCACCACCCTGCCGCCCCCGCCCTGGTGGAGGATCCCAGCAACGTCCTCACTTCCTCCTCCGCCCAGCGCTACCTGCCTCCCTTGACCAGGGCCTCGGGGTCTTCCTCCTCCTCCTCGTCCTCCTCCTCACCCTCCGGCGGCTCCGCGCCCAGTACCGGGAAACCCAAGAGGCGGCGCGTGCAGTCGGTGACCCAGCGCAAGGCGGCCAACGTCCGGGAGCGGAGGAGGATGTTCCACCTGAACACAGCTTTCGACGAGCTCCGCAAGCGTCTGCCCGCCTTCAACTATGAGAAGCGTCTGTCCCGTATCGAGACCCTGCGTCTGGCTATGACCTACATCGGATTTATGAAGGTACCGTGTCTTCGTTGTGTCTGTATGTCGATCTCTATCTGTATTCTGTCAATCCTTATCTTATTGTCTAGGTATCTGCCTTCTCTTCGTTTATATGATTGAATAATGAGCGCCTGAAGAAGCTTTCAGGCAAAATATATCTGTACCCAGGTAGACAGCCTGTTGTGCAGAAGACTCCGTCTTAGTAAAGCGTTTAGAACTTGGTCTCTGACCGAGGACAGACGCTATACAAGGCTCAAGAATAAGCTATATTTATGTCTATTTTGTGCACGTAGCGTATTCATTGCTATGAGTCTGGCTTCTCAAAGTGTAGAAGAACATATTCCAATTGAAGTTTTGATATTGGAATTACGTGACATTATTAATTATGGCATCAGCAGTTTGTAAGTTGACTCCGTGAAGAATCTTTCGTTTTATTTTTGTGTGGATTTTTTTTTTTTTTTTTTTTCCGTGGTTTGGTGGACTTAATAAATTGTTTTGCATTTTTCATGTAAGTCTCGAAATAGCTTTTGAATCATGAACAAAGTGAATTGGTCTGCTCTGTTTGTTTTTGAATGTCCACCACTTCCATAGTTCGTCTTTCTCTCCACATCATTTTGTCTGGATTAGTCAAAGAGTAATCTACTATCTGTAAATACACACCGTCATGAAGCGTTTGTGTACACTACAATTTGTAACATACTTGTTCAGGTCCCTTCCGAATGAGCAGATGGTAACCTGAATTGATATAATTTTAATTTCTAAATTACTTACATGTATACTCTATTAATGTTCTCTTAAGACGTTGAGATATTGGATTATTTTCGTGTAAACAAACGTTTATTCGAACGTTCACTTTGACCGTTATACAGATAATTTTTTGTTATAAATTTGTTTGAGACGGGAAGTCATTTAGGAGTTTAATTCTTCTTTTTAAGTTTACTTTTAATATACCAGCCGAGTATGCAACCGAAAGACATACAAACACCACACACACACACACACACACACACACACACACACACACGGTCAATGATTATGTTTAGGACATAACACAACCCGATCCTTGCCCCAAACTGTTAATAACTTTGCTCACTGGATCATGTTTTGGGGCTTTGTACAGCATGAATTTGTACCGGAAATGGCGCCATAGCAAAAATAGCTGAAATCGACAGCATGATGATAATGATACTTTTTTTTTTTTTTTTTTTTTTTTTTTTTTTTTTGCTATGGCGCCATTTCCGGTACAAATTCATGGGTGCTTGCGTGCGTGTTTGTGGTGTGCTAGTGTGTGGTTAGTCATTTTCGCGTGCGTGTATGTGGTGTGCGTGTGTGGTTGATCATTTTCGGGCGTGGCTACGTGCGAATGGACGACTGCCGAGTTAAAGGGTACCATGAGAAACGCGCTATGTTACTGCCATTTATTATCATTGTTGTTGTTGTTCTGTTGTTTCAGGACGTGATGACGGGTCAGGACCCTCGCAAGGTGAAGCTGAGAGGCACGGGCAGTGACGCTGGGTCGGACCTGTCCCACATAGACATGGAGTCCTGCACCAGTGAGGACCCCCACCACGAGGACGTTGAGAGCTAAAGGTCGCCTCACACGCTGGTCTGTCTTCGGTGCGCCGCGGACAGGAGGCAGAAAAAGACTTATTAAAGGCCTTAACACATGCGTGCTCCTTAGAAACGTTAATATACCGTGAGGCACGCACACACACACACATATATATATACGAGGTATGTGGATGCTGAACAAACTTTATGGTTGTCAGAGTCACATCTGCAACGAGGTGCAAGTCTTTGCGTGCTAAGAACTCGAAACTGGAGAGAGAGAGAGAGAGAGAGATGTCGACAAATAATGTGAAAAATGTTGAAAGATTTATACAGGCTTTCCGTACATATAAAAACTGTGACACAGTCACTAACAGTCCTGAAACTGAAAAATCGGTTATCCCATATGCAACACACATAAATATGACGTATTATTGCTGCTTCATAATTCACATTCAGAACTTTCTTACAATACTGACTATCGCGGTTTCTAGTCAGATGCATATATGGCGTGTGTGTGCGTGCATGCGCGCGCGCGTGTGTGTGTGTGTGTGTGTGTGAGAGAGAGAGAGAGTTGCCTACCCCTTATTCCTCCTTACCACCCCTTCCCTCGTTCCCTTACATTTTTTGTCCTCCGCCAATGAAAGACGATGGGTCAAATCCACACAACTCGGCCTGTACTGCAACTGGTGAACAGTGTCCTTGTGACTGGGACCACGGGGTAACAGTTCCCCGAATACATAATTCCATTATCATTTCTTGATGATTCATTCATGATTAATTGACAAACCTTAATGAGAAACTGGTGTTGGTGCTTTATTATACCTATATATAAAGATGACTTTAGTTGGACGCCGAAAAACTCTTACCACGTGTCACCCAGAATGACTTTTTTTTTTTCTCTCGATTGTACAACTGGGTGACATTGAGATTAAAACTTGTTGATGTTCATGTTGATACTGTATGTATACCGAATCCGTTACGAATGCAGCAGCTGATATGAGAGTGAATACAAAGTCGAGTACAGTGTACGGTGTGTAAGTGTATGTGCCGTGGGACTGGCGGTGTTTTTGCTCACACTTGATTATGAACAGCCTTGTGCCTGACACAGATCATTCCAGTGACACACTGACAATGTGATAATTATTTTTATTTTATTTTTTTATGCGGAATGGCAGTAACATTATTTTAGCTTTGTGTTTTATTGTGTGATTAAGTGGATGATTGTGTGAGGTGATGGGTACGAGAGAGAGAGAGAGAGAGAGAGAGAGAGAGAGAGAGAGAGAGAGAGAGAGCTTGTAATTGATTAATCAGACTAACAACAAATCACGTTGTCTTCCAATCGCTGTAAAAAAAAAAAATATATATATATATATCAATAAACCGTTGCTGTATTCATTCCTTGAGCTTCCAACCTACATTATATATATATATATATATATATATATATATATATATATATATCATTGTACATTACTGCTCTTCAGTACCAGTTCCAGACTGCTGATTCTGTTAGTAATTTATTTGAACTGGAAGCATCAGTGCATCTCCAGAAGTTTGTACGGTACCATATGTGCATGTATATATAATACAGTCCCCATCCTCCATCCCCGATATTATACACCCCCCCCACCCCAACCCCCGCCCTCCCTTATCACCATCCCCCACTGTTTGTATTTTTAGATGCTATGATTCTGAACGTTTGCCCTTACCTTGTTCGTTGATATTATCGATTGGGGTTGTCAGCGAGACCAGCTGTTGCCCATGAGATATAGTGCCTTTAATGGACGATGGTTTTTTTGTGTGTATGTGTGCATTCCTTGTGCCTTAAAGTCTCATTACACACACACACACAAAATGTGTTCTAGGTGTGCAAGTTACACATTCTGGACCAGTGTGCTGTTGGTGAAGTCATGACTTTTGTACATCATTCTTGATTGTGTTCTGCTTGTTGATGTTGTTGATTTTTCCATAATATTTATTGATTTAGTCTTCATTGTTATATATACACCAGTTGTTGTGTTTTTTTTGTTTAATGTGTTCTTGTTGATGCAAGTTACACATTTTCACCAGTGTGTCGTTGAACTCATGACTTTGTAACACTACTCCTGAGTGTGTTCTGGTTGTTTTATATATATATATATATATATATATATATATATATATATTATGTGTGTTGCAACGCTTGTCCGTGGGCTAAGTTGTGTTCAATTGTTGGTGTTTTGTTTTTTGTTTTTATTTCGTTTGTTTGGGATCGTGCAATAACAAACTATTGCCCCTTTGTGTTCTTGGTTCAAATGATTCCAGAGACGTCTTGATTAATTTCACATTCCATATCTAGCATGTTTATTAAAGTGTTTATTCTTTATGGACCTGTACCGCAGAAACCTCATCTGCATTGCAGCAACTGCAGTGTCCTGTTCAAGGTGGTTTTCTCTTGTTTTTCCCCCCCGAAACTCCACCACTTTGTGTGTGTGTGTGTGTGTGTGTGTGTGTGTGTGTGTACCTGGGGTGGTGGGAATGGGTGTAGAGAATATTCGAACGTAAGACTCACCCTTATTCCAACTCTCGCCCCCCCCCCCCCCCGCCCCCCGGCCCCCCCTCCCCTCTTCACCTCCCCTCCCCGAAATCCAACTAACCTCTCTAG
>NC_134894.1:17692502-17697502 GCF_041734735.1 Babylonia areolata | reverse complement strand
CCGAGCACGGGAAGTCCGCGATGGGCCTGGGCTGTTTATAGCGGTCGGTATGTTTGTGGGCCGCTTTGGTCAACACAAAGTTAATTCCAGCCATCCATCTCACCCAGCCTCTACCTAGCGTGTAATCTGATCCCCTTGTCCGATTGTCCGGCTGGATTTTGTCCTGGTCCGCTGCATTTAAAAGTTCCTCTCGGTTTGCTTAGAACTACAAACGCTGTGGGTTCTATTATTTCCATCTCCACCACTAACAGTAATGGACCCACTAACTAATCCACTGAGTGTATAGCCAGCCAACTGTCTGTGGCTTCTTTCTCTAAAGGGGGTGATCCACTCTCCGGCACAACACCTGCGACTAACTATTAGTGTCGTAGTAGGCTGATCAGCGGGATTCAGGTTTTTGTTGTTTTTTTCCTTCTCTATTCTTTCCGTTACACTACCAACATCGACTTGCCGATGACTCTGTCGTGGTTGATGCAAGCTGGGTATTTTCGTGTCTCCATAACCAATCGAATACTGACATGGATTACAGGATCTTTAATGTGTGTGTTTCATATTCTGCGTGCGTATACACACGAAGAGGGTTCAGGCACTAGCAGGTCTGCACATAAGTATGTTGACCTGGGAGATCGGAAAAATCTCCACCCTTTACCCACCAGGCGCCGTTACCGAGATTCGAACCCGGGACCCTGAGCTTGAAAGTCCAACGCTTTAACCACTCGGTTGTTTCCATGTTTAGACAGCGGAGTACATCGTATCGTATCGTATCGTATCGTATCGTATCGTATCGTATCGTATCGTATCTTATCGTATCGTATCGTATCGTATCGTATCGTATCTTATCATGTGTCGTGTCGTGTCGTGTCGTGTCGTGTCGTGTCGTGTCGTGTCGTATATTGTCATGTCGTGTCGTATATTGTCATGTCGTGTCGTGTTGTGTCGTATATTGTCATGTCGTGTCGTGTCGTGTCGTGTCGTGTCGTGTCGTGTGTCGTGTGTCGTGTCGTATCGTATATTGTCGTGTCGTGTCGTGTCGTATCGTGTCGTGTCGTACCGTGTCGTACAGTGTCGTATCGTATCGTATCGTATCGTATCGTATCGTATCGTATCGTATCGTCGCACTGTGTGAAATTCGGGCTGCTCTCCTCGGGGAGAACACGTCACCACAGTACAGTGCCACACAATTTTCTATTTCTCTGTCAGCAAGTGTATTTTGTTTTACGACCAAAGTGATTTTTTTTTCCTGCAGAGTTTTGCTAGGGGCAACAACCCTTTTGGTGCTGTTAGTTCTTTTACTTGCGCTTAGTGCATGCTGCACACAGAACCTCCATTAATTATCGTCTCATCCGAAAGAGAGGCACACAGACCATCACTCAAGGTCTAGTGGAGGGGGGAGGGAGAGGAGGAAAAATCCCGGAAAAAAAGTATAACACACACACACACACACACACACACACACACACACACACACACACACACACACGTGTGTGTATGAAGGACTAGAACCCGAGCACACTTACTTCCTTGTCGGGTGCGTTACCACTAGGCCACTGCTCCAGCAGTGTGTGAAGCGAAGTACCCGGGGGAATAAGATCCGTGGTGCCTGGTGTTTTGATCCTCCTCCTCACCATCATCACCATCATCATTATCAGCAGCAGCAGCAGCAGCTTCCTTATCATCATCTCCTCATCATCATTGTCATCATCATCATCATCAACAACGACAAAAAAAAAACAAAAAAAAAATAAAATAAAATAAAATAAAACTGATAACAAAACGACCGATGGTTATTTGGAATTAACTCACGGTTGGAAAATAGGCTGAATCCCTGCGGGTCAGACGTCATTAGACGTCATTTTCAATCGATCGCCCTTAAAAACAAAAGAAAAAAAAAGAAAAAAAAAAAGAACAGCAGCCTAAAATGGTTTGACTGTCGTACAACTGTGACGATGAGTGGAACAGACCCTTAAGTAACCGATCACAGGACTGGGTAAAGACAAAGGTAGTGAGTGACTGGCCTTTCAGTCCAGCAGACTGTCACACAGCAGGTGATCGCAGCACGTGTATAGTACACGGCCCGCGTTATTTTGCTCACCAAGTGTGGTGGTCTTTCTGAACAAAAAAAAAGAAAAACCGTTCCATTTCAGCAGATGTATCATCATAATAAATCAGTCTGCAGCGTACATGTGAGGCGGGTTTTTTTTTTTTTTTTTTTTCTTTTTTGACTCACTTGTGTAAACAAAGTGAGTCTATGTTTTAACCCGGTGTTCGGTTGTCTGTGTGTTGTGTGTGTGTGTGTGTGTGTGTCCGTGTGTCTGTGTGTCCGTAGTAAACTTTAACATTGACATTTTCTCCTCAAATACTTTGTCAGTTGACACCAAATTTGGCATAAAAATAGGAAAAATTCAGTCCTT
Organism: Babylonia areolata; assembly: GCF_041734735.1. Classification (NCBI taxonomy): domain Eukaryota; kingdom Metazoa; phylum Mollusca; class Gastropoda; order Neogastropoda; family Buccinidae; genus Babylonia; species Babylonia areolata. The sequence continues at coordinate 17,695,091 of NC_134894.1, read as the reverse complement.
TCCAGTCATCTTGTTTAAAACAATATTGCATCTCTGGGATGGGCACAAAAAAATAAAAAAGAAGCCTAATTATATGCAAACTGCATTTACTGTTATATTTATATTTTTTGTATTCTCTAAACTTGGCACTTTGACCTCTTATTCTGACACAACAACAAGAGGAATCATTATTATCATTTTTTGTTCAAACAGGAACTTCTTTTGCTAAGCATGGAATTTTCATTTATTTTGCAAACGTTTTGGTGCAGATAGTAAAAAAGGGAAATTACTCTGTAATTAATGCTAGGGGACTTAATTTATCACAAGTGAGTCTTGAAGGCCTTGCCTCTCTTGTTGTTTCTTGGCTTCGAAAGTTTCAGTTTCAGTTTCAGTTTCTCAAGGAGGCGTCACTGCGTTCGGACAAATCCATACACGCTACACCGCATCTGTTGAGCAGATGCCTGACCAGCAGCATAACCCAACGCGCTTAGTCAGGCCTTGAGTGCATGCTTACATATTTGTGTACCTATGAAAGTGGATTTCATTTTACGTAATTTCGCCAGAGGACAACACTCTCGTTGCCATGGGTTCTTTTTCAGTGCGCCAAGTGCGTGCTGCACACGGGACCTCGGTTTATCGTCTCATCCGAAAGACTAGACGCTCAGTTTGATTTTCCAGTCAAACTTAGGAGAAAGGGCGAGAGCGGGATTCGAACCCACACCCTCACGGACTCTCTGTATTGGCAGCTGAGCGTCTTAACCATTTTGCCACCTTCCTCCTCTTCGAAAACAAAACAACAAAAACAGCACTGGCTCACATTTTATCACATTGAACGATTTTTTTTTTAAAGTTTGCTGTAAATGCTTGCATTCAAGCCTCACTTTTAAAACAATGTGACCAGTAGCATCTTGTTTTTTGTTGTTGTTTTTTTTTAAATATTATTTTCATCTTTATTCATCTATTTATTTATTTATTTGTCTATCTATTCATCTGTTTACCTGTCTATTTATTCATCTATGTATTGATTTATTTATCATTTTCCGTATTTCGTGTCATTTACTTATTTATCTATGTGTTTGTTTGTTTGATTTTTTTATTTACCTATTTAGTATTTATCAGTTCAATTATCTATTCATTTAAGGGGAGGAGGGGTGGGGGTAACTAGTAACTATCCACGCTTTCTTTCACATACGAGAATTGAGAGAAAGCGTGAAAAAGGAAACAATTACACTTCCTCGTAAAGAGCGAGAAAAGCGTGGGGGTTGGGGTGGAGTGGGGGGAGGAAACAAACAAACAAACAAAAAACCACGTGAGACAACAGTGAGTCTTTGTCACAACCCACATTTTTTGTGCAGACTTTCCATTTGACACAGACGAAGGGGTGACACGCACAGAAAACAAAGTACAAAGTTGCCACTAGCCAGAAGCCAGTTGCATTGCTTGGTTCTAACTTTTTGACAGTTACACGTGACTAAATGCCTCCGTTGACCGAACAACGCCATTGGTCAGTTCCATACTACACACAGTTAGAAGAGTCCGAGCAATGGAACAGGCTCCTGGTCTCTTGTATAACGCACTAATGATTGATCAGCAGATGCTCTTTTTTTTTTCTTTCTTTTTTTTAATACGGCTGATTTGTAACGAAAACCGGCTGAAAACCGAACCACATCTTAAGCAAAACGTGACCTTCACAGCGAAAAGGTATCAGCTCGGCAAAATCCCACTCTGCGCAGACTGTGTGGATTCTCTCAGCCATAGGCATGGAGTCAGGTGATTCTGATTGAGCTCACTGTGCCATACGAAAGCAAAATGGAGGAAGCCCACATCTACAAGATCAAGAAGTATGCTAGTCTAGCCAGCAGCCTGAGAGAATCTGGCTTCCAAGGCAAAGTCCTCGCCATGGAGATTGGAGCAAGAGGGTTTGTGAGCGCATCTGCCTATATAGTAAGTAACTCTATGTAAGTAAGTATGTCTCATCAAACAGCTGTTGATTTCTGGCAGAGAGAGGACAAGGGCTCCCAAGGCAATGGCAGAAGCAGCAGAAAAGAGTCCCAGCTGGATCTGGTCGAGGAGGAAAGAGTTCCAGCTGGATCTGGTCGAGGAGGAATGAATTTTCCTATTCAGACTAAGTATACAATGGCTCAGTGGTTAAAACATCTGCCAGAAAGGTGATTCAATCCTGAAGTGGCGACCACCCCGAAGGCGCGGGTTCGAACCTGCTGAGGACCAGGCTAATTTTTTTTTTAAGGCGGCAATACAAGGACGTCCAGGAGCCATGACTTGGGTGCAGCCCGGCCCTCTTGGAGTGTAAGGGGTTAAGGGCCGAAACACATGACTGAGGGGGGCTTCTTCTTCTCCGAAGACCTTGTACTGTCCAGCTCTCCCTAGAGTTTCTTATCACTCAAATTATCATATTGAAACTCAACTCTGCGTTCCTGACGACAGTTTCTTGGTTGTCCGTCGTGTCCGACGATGACGTCTAGAGATGTGTCTGTCATTCTGGTTTTGGTGTGGACTGGCATGTGGCTGTGGAGCCCCAGGATCTTCATGGACGTCCATAGTAATAAGGGCAGGGACACAGTCCGGGCTGTTTGGGCACTGATGCTGCTG
>NC_134894.1:17687502-17690002 GCF_041734735.1 Babylonia areolata | reverse complement strand
CGTAGACGACGAAAATGTCGAAGTCGTAGTGGTAGAAGAAGCAGTAGTAGTAGTAGCAGCAGCAGTAGTAGTAGTAGTATTAGTAGTAGTAGTAGCGGCGGATGCGGCGGCGGCAGCAGTAGTTTCGCCTAACATCACTTGCAGTGGAAGGTCGACCTGTCAGGCCTTGAGTTGCATGCTTATAATGATATTTATCTACTTATCAGAGTGAATTTCTTGTTGACGTAATTTTGCCACAGGACAACACTTTTGTTGTCATGGGTTCTTTTTCAGTTGCGCCAAGTGCTGCGTGCTGCACACACACACACACACACACACACACACACACACACGGGAAGACTGGACGCTCAGTTTGATTTTCCAGTCAAACTTGGGAGAAAGGGCGAGAGCGGGATTCGAACCCACACCCTCACGGACTCTCTATATTGGCAGCTGAGCGTCTTAACTATTCTGCCACCTTCATCCACAACAACAACAACAACAACCAAACAAACAGCAACAGCAGCAGCAATAGCGGCAACCAGCATCTTGAGCTGCCGGCATTGTTGTGTTGTTGTTCTGGTTGTTCGCTGTCCGCAGAAACCTGTTCACGATAATGAACCTGCACTCCCCCCCCAGTATTTTTTACACCTCTGATTTGATTGTGTCGTGTGTATAGCCCGTACCGTTTGCCAAGGCGAGAGGCATTGCCCTGCAAGAACCGACACGCTTTGATGTTCCTGATGTAATCAAGTGAAAGCCCCCCACCCCTCCGCCCCACCCTACCTCACCCCCTATCCCCCCACCACCACTACACCTTTTTTTTTTTTCTTTTTTTTTTAATACCTGTTTTTGTTTTGCTTCTTCTTCTTCTTCTCTGAATTTTTCCCTTTCTTTTTACCTGTTTTTGTTTCCTTTTTACTTTGTTTTTTCCCTCTCCATTTTATGTCGTCCCCAAAATGCGCAACAGGGCTTCCCCCTGGCTTTTCTTCAGAAGACGTCCCTTCCCCACTCCACCCCCTCCCCTTTTTTTATATTTTATTTTATTTGTCAGTGCCCTTTTTCTGGCACTTTTCAGCCAGCAATCATATCCCCCCCCCCCCCCCCCCCCCCCCCCCCCCGCATGTTATGTTGATGAATGTGTGCTGGTGCTTTGCCTTCGTCTCGTAGAAAGCGGCGGGTTTTTTTTTCGGTTTTTTTTTTTTTCTTCTTCTTTTTTTTTTCTTTTTTGGTTTTCTGTTTCCTTTTGTTTTTTTTGTTGTTTTGTTGTTGTTGTTGTTGTTGTTGTTGTTTTTTGCAGTAGCTACTGGAAGCAGCAGTAGCAAGAGAAGTAGTGGCAGCAGCAGTAGAAATGCGTAGTCTGTGTGTGTGTGTGTGTGTGTGTGTGTGTGTGTGTGTGTGTGTGTGAACGTGCACTAGTTGTAGTTTAATATAAAAACGCTTAAAAAAGGTAATGTCTATCTTTGTTAAAATGATGTGTTGAAGTTTAAGAACATATTTACGAAATACCGTTTATCTATTATATATAGTTCTTAAAGCTTAAAAAATATGCATCAAACTTTAATACTGCATACGAGTTCAGAACGATTTTTGGTGTTAAGAAAAAAAAGCACGTTAGTTGAGGATGATCGTAGTGGTTTGAAGACACCGAACAAGTACAGAGGTAGCATTCTTTATTTTTTTATTTTTTTTATTTTTTTTATTTTTATTTTTAGAAAGGTTGTTTCAGTTCTGCAGTTCTAATATGCATAATAAACACTGCTTATCTGTTAACATCTATAATAGAAGTTTAACTCTCTCCATACGAAAGGCGAAAGAGACGACGTTAACAGCGTTTCACTCCAATTACCATCATCAAAATATTGCAAGTGGAAGGCTCTTATACTGAAGAGGTGAATGTTGACAAATAATACCACAATTCTGACGACGGAAGCTAAAGGTTGGGTCATTCAGACACCCACTGGACATCCGAGGGGTCTGTGTAGAGGAGAAGAGAGGACTCGCCGTACTGAGTGAGTTAAAGAACGAAATAAATAACACAGATTTGTTCTGAACGATTGTCATCATTTAAGAACACATGAGAAGTAATGTGAATTTTTGTTCAGAATGATTTAGTAAAACAAAAGCAAAATTACAAAAAAAAAACAACCCAAAAAAACCCGAAATATTATCAGTATGTTTGTTGTAATCTAAACGAAACATCATAGTAGGTCTGTATCTGTATGATCTAAATGCAAACCCCAAAATACATATTTCAATAAGAGGCGTGGAAAAGCCGTGAGGCTTATTATTCTCCATCTGTATCTGAAACTGAGACTGTATCTGTATCTGTATTGGTCTGTTCAAAATGGCCTTTGGATGTGACGAAACATAGTTCTTTGTCTCCCCCCCCCCCCTCTGCACTCCCCTTGTGTCCCCCCACCCCACCCACCCCACCCATTGAAGAATTCCTGTGGTGTGTGTGTGCTTGCGGTTTGGTGCTTGAGCGCGTGCGCGCGTGTGTGTTTGGTGTGTGTATGTG
>NC_134894.1:17675002-17682502 GCF_041734735.1 Babylonia areolata | reverse complement strand
CTTTTTGTCACAGAGAGAGGGCGTGTGTGTTTGTGTGTGTGTGTGCGTGCGCGTGCGCCCGCGCCCGCCTGTCTATTTGTTTGTTCGACGCACGTAAGCGCACGTCTTCTTGTGCGTGGTGTGTTTGCATGCTGTGTGTAGTGTGTGTGTGTGTGTGTGTGTGTGTGTGTGTGTGTGTGTACCTGTCCATAGTGCGAGCACTGACGTGAGTTTGTGCGCTGAGGGCGTGTCGTGAGAGACTACAGGCAGAACGGTGTACAGCAAAGACTTCGTGACAGGTGATGGAGTCTCCCGTCGGTCCGACGGATGAGTAGGCAGGCAGGCTTATCTGTCGGTGTGTGTCCTCATATGGGAGAAGAGGCCGATTCTGAATGCGCAGCACTTCCCACAGGTGTTGCAAGTAAAGGGAAAACGTCTCCAGAAGTTGAGCCTTGCTTCCTTCGCTCACGCTTCTTCTTAATGGCCGGCATTCTCTTGTTTTCAAACGTCTTTATGCCACTAGAGCACAGCATCCTCCAGCGAGAGCGGTCAAGGGCATCAGTTTCCCAGGAAGCGATGTTATGTCACAGGCTTTGAGGTTTGTCTTCAAGGTGTCCTTGAAGCGCTTGCAGGGTCTTCCAAGTTCACGGTGGCCTTCCTTCAGCTGGCCATACAAAAGCATCTTCGGGATCCTGTTTGTCATGCGCACAACGTGTCCTGTCCTGCGTAGCTGGCACTGGATCAGCAGGCTTTCGATGCTGGGCAGGCCGCTCCTCTCTAGGTTGGCCAATTGGAGACCCTGTCTTGCCACTTTATGCCGAGGATCTTTCGTAGGCATCTCTGGTGAAAATACTCAAGTTGTTGAATGTGACGGCGATACGACGTCCACGTTTCACAGCAGTACAGTTTCAGTTTCAGTTGCTCAAGGAGGCGTCACTGCGCTCGGACAAACCATATACGCTACACCACATCTGCCAAGCAGATGCCTGACCAGCAGCGTAACCCAACGCGCTTAGTCAGGCCTTGAAAAAAAAAAAAAAAAAAAAGGGAAGAAATGAAAAAGGCAGTACAACAAGGTGACAGGCGACAAAGTGGTTTATTCACCACAGAAATTAAACCAGCCTGGGCTGTCATGCCCCTCCTGGCCGGAATAATTATACCCTCTGTGTCATATACACTTCGTTCACCCAACCAGTACAGTTGAGTTTCACGATCTATCGGCAGTGAGCCCTTAAGGTCAAGTTGTTCGTGGCTGTGGTCTTATCCATGGGGTGTGATGTGGTAAAGGCGTTGGTCTTGTGGTCTTGTGGTGGGGTGTAGTCCTGGTTGTCGGTTCAAGGGGGCGGGGGGGTCCTCGCTGTGTTCTGGCCGCTGGCGGTGTCCGTGGTCCGTGCTTGTGTATCTGCCTGTGCTCGGGTGGTGGGTGAAATCCTGGTTGTCGGTCCGAGGCTGGTCCTCGCGGTGTCTTGTAATTCACCCAACCGGTCTGTATCACATTTATGGCAGCAAGAAGAAGAAGAAGAAGAATTAGAATGGCCACAACAAAACAATAACAAAAACAATGGAAATTTATATTGCGCATTCCAACGCTCAAGGAGCTTTATAATGATTGAAAAAAAAAAAGTTGTTCATGTATTGCGGTTGATACATGTGAATGAAATAGACAAATATCTTTAACCTAAAATAAAATAAAATAAGATAAAAAAAAAAAATTTTAAGATAAAAATAAAGACGCCTTTTTCATTTCTTCTCTTTGGTACCAATATTCCGCCAACGTCCAATTATTGTCAATGCCGCAGCTCGCATTGAAAAAATAAAATAAAATAAAATAAAATAAATCAATTTCAATTCATTTCGAATTTTCCGTTTTGGTTGAAGCATACAATAAAGTATTTTGAATTTAGCAGAACCTTAAACTCAGAGAGTAGCCTGCAGAGAAGTGTTTTAAAATAATTACATACACATTTGAAAACACTTCTCTGCTCTGTTGAGGGGGGGGGGAGGGGTTGGGGAAGAGAAGGGGGGAGGGGGTAGAGTCGATTATATGCATATATATATTTAAATTTAGTAATATCTTGTCAAATAACAGCCTTGTTTCCAAGCTATAGAGAACAAAGGCAGAAACAGGGAAAATGGAGATAAAGACAGAAACTCGACACTTGGGGGGGGACTGACATCATCATTTTTCATCATCAGGCAAATGACGCCACTGTGACGTCATGCGCACGTGCGACAAGTTGACATCATCATCATGTCAGATGACGCCACTATGACCTCACGCTCACGCGATAGTTGACATCATCAGTCAGATGACGCCGCTGTAATTTTACACTCGGTGAAAGAGGTCCGTGCAAACGATGTTTTTTGTATGGTTGGTTGGGGTTTTTTTTGTTTGTTTGTTTGTTTTAAACCGCGTCACGAGCTCCCGGAATCTGTCGACCAGTTCAGACGGGGCGGTCGATATGTCAAGTCGGTCTGCAGTCAGCTTGAAATTCCAGCTGTGAAGACATCCGTCAATAGCGCACGTGAGCTTTATGCGGGCTTTTCTGTGTTTAGCATATAACTCACAATAAAGAGACGTGTCCTTTGTGGAACGAAGGTGGCAGAATGGTTAAGACGACGCTCAGCTGCCACTATAGAGAGTCCGTGATGGCGTGGGTTCGAATCCCGCTCTCGCCCTTTCTCCTGGTCTTTCGTATGAAGCGATAGAGCGAGGTAACGTATGCAGCACGCGCCTCGCGCACTGAAAAAGAACCCACGGCACCGAGTGTTGTCCTCTTGGCAAAATTCTCTTTCAGAAATCTACTCTTGATAGGTACACAAATATATTACAAGCATGCACTCGAGGCCTGACTAAACGCGTTGGGTTATGCTGCTGGTCAGGCATCTGCCTTGGCAGATGTGGTGGAGCGTGTATGGATTTGTCCGAACGCAGTGACGCCTCCTTGAGAAACTGTAACTGAAACTGAAACTGTTGGAATGTGAGAGCCAAGTCAATACTCCTTTGTTCTTCTGTGGGGCAAACTGCATAGCCTGTGTCGCCTTTTTTTCAGCAAACGTGTCAATTAGATATCTTTTAGAGATGACAGGGTGTTGTTACTGCATCTTGTATATGTATTGCACTTGATGTACTGAATTATACTAGGGCAGGACTTCTTGAAATATTTCTTGTTGTCTTGTTTACCTACAGGTGTGGTGAGCTGTGACATGTTCCAGACATAAATTCTGTTAGAACCATATCCCGCTTCTCACTTCATCCATGGTCGTGCATACAGATACACAACGTTGAAGTGTGTGTGTGTGTGTGTGTGTGTAATATATATATATATATATATATATATATATATATATATATACAGAGAGAGAGAGAGAGAGAGAGATCTTTATTTCCGAGGATAAAAAAAAGCAGTGGTGGGTTTTTTTGTTGTTGTTTTTTGTTTGTTTGTTGGCTTGTTGGTTGTTGTTGTTTTGTTGTTGTTGTTGTTGTTTTTTAAACATCCATTCTCCACCCATAATAGGCTCTTCCTAGTCTATAGACAATACTAAATGATGAAGGATATGAACATGATGGTTATGAAAAATTTATAGAAAAAGAAACACACACATCAGAAAGAAAGAAAAATGAAAAGAACAAAAAAAAAAAGAAAAAAAGAATAACGTTGCTGGCTTGGAAAGGGACGAGAGAAGAAGAAAGGGAAGTGTGTGTGTGTGGAGGGGTGGGGTGGGGATGGGGGGTGAGGGGGGTGGAAGGAAGAGAGAGACAGAGAGGTGAAGGGGGGCATAAGTAAATGAGCTAGAGAGAGAGAGAGAGAGAGAGAGAGACAGTCAGACAGACAAAGACAGCAACATGCAGAGAGACAGAGACAGGAACAGAGAGACAGAGATAAGGACAGAGATACAGAGAGTTCCAGAGAGAAAGCGGTGAGTGCCAGAGAGAGTGAGGTGGGGGACAGAATGACAGACAGATAGAAACAGAGAGACAGAGATAAGGACAGAGATACAGAGAGTTCCAGAGGGAAAGCGGTGAGTGCCAGAGAGAGTGAGGCGGGGACAGAATGGCAGACAGATAGAAACAGAGAGACAGAGATAAGGACAGAGATACAGAGAGTTCCAGAGAGAAAGCGGTGAGTGCCAGAGAGAGTGAGGTGGGGATAGAAAGACAGACAGAAACAGAGAGACAGAGACAGGGATAGGTATACAGAGTACCAGAGAGAAAGCGGTGAGTGCCAGAGACAGTGAGGCGGGGACAGAAAGACAGTCAGATAGACAGACAGATAGATAGAACAGAGAGACAGAGACAGGGACAGAGATACAGACAGTACCGGAGAAAAAGCGGTGAGTGCCAGAGACAGTGAGGCGGGGATAGAAATAGAGAGAGACAGACAGACAGAAATACAAAGACAGAGCGGGGATAGAAAGGCAGGCAGTTAGATAGACAGATAGATAGATAGATAGAAACAGAGAGACAGGGACAGAGAAAGTGAGGTGGAGACAGAGAGACAGAGAGGTGGAAATAGAAAGACAGAGAGACAGTCAGACAGACAGAAACACAGAGACAGGGACAGGGATACAGAGAGTGCCAGAGAAAAAAAGCGGTGGATGCCAGAGAGAGTGAGGCGGGGACAGAAAGACAGACACAGACAGAGACAGACAGAAGGACAGAGAGGAGGGAAGGTGGAGGGATTTGGGAGGGTGGGGGGGGGGCGGAGGGGGAGTGTAGGGGGTGGGGTGGGAGAGATGGGGAAGGAGGGCTCTGCCAGTCACCCTATATCCAAACACAAGTCTAAAAACAATTAGCCAGCCTCCATAAAGGGAGGCGATTAACGATCAGAGTGCACGCATAATCGTGCAGGCAGCGGAGCAACAGCTTGGGCCAACTCAAAGCACAGTACACAGGCCTGTACAGCAGCAGCAACAGCAGCATCACTCCGTCCGCAGCAGGTCTGTTATGTCGGTGTCATTTTATCTGCGCATACCCCCTCACTCCCCCTCCCCTCCCACCCCCCCCTCCCGCCCCCCCACCCCCAACCGTCCCCAGCAACCCTATTTATTTTAACCCCTAACCTCCACCGCCTACTATAGCCTTATGCCGATCACTCATTTCCGACCTCTTTTTTTTTTTTTTGTTCACATTATGAAAAAAAAAATTTCTTGAATTTACTCGGAATCATCTCACTCTGTTCCACTCAAGTGGCACGTTAATTGGCCCACCTCCTCCTCCCTCGTCCTTAAATCAATCAATCAATCAATCAATCAATAAACAAGTAAATAATCGATCCCACCTTTTGACAGTTTGAACCCACACTACTATAGCCTGCGAACTTTCTTCTTCCTTTGTCTCTGTCTCTCTTCTTTATTCATCCTCCCCCCCCCCCCCTTTCTTTCTTCATGTTTTATAGTTTTTAATCATTTATCTATCTATCTATCTATCTGTCTGTCTGTCTCTCTCTCTCTCTCTCTGCCTTCCTACCTACCTACCTGCCTACCTACCTACCTACCTATCTATCCATCTATCTATTTATATATCTATCTGTCTGTCTGTCTGTCTGTCTCTCTATTTACCTACCTACCTACCAACCTATCTATCTATCTAATTGTCTGTCTGTCTGTCTGTCTGTCTGTCTCTCTTTCTCTCTCTCTCTATTTACCTACCTACCTACCAACCTATCTATCTATCTATCAATCTATCTGTCTATCTGTCTGTCTGTCTGTCTGTATGTATGTCAATCTATCATTATTTTGTGAAATCATGTTATTTCATTTTGTGTTCATGTTTTACACAAACCGAGGGTAGCCTATCAAAACCTGACCGATGCTTTGGGTATATGAGTAGGTCAGACGTCTGCTCTTTACGCAGATGTGGTGGAGCGTATATGGAACACTCCGCACGCTTTGACACCTCCTCCTTGAAATAAAACTGTTTTGTCGTGTTTTTGTTTTTGTTGTTGTTGTGTGTGTGTGTGTGTGTGTGTGTGTGTGTGTGTGTTGTTGTTGTTGTTGTTGTTGTTGTTGATGGTGAATATCAGCGATATTGTAATATTCTTTTTATTGCTTGAAGGAGACCATAAAGTATTTTGAATGGAATTGAATCGAATTGAATTGAAACCGTTCTTGTTCTTTTTCTTATCGTTACGTTTGTGATATTTTCTTTCTTTCTTCTTTCCTACTGTCTTTTTTTTTCTTTTTTTTTATTATTATTATTTTTTATATACTTTCTTCGATTTTTGCTTGTTTGCTCAACAGTCAATTATTTAGGAGAAAGAAAAAAAGTTTTGCAATTTTTGCGCGCACACTGGGAGCATGTTTCTGTCTCTGTATCTTTCTCTCTGCCTTTGTCTCTGTCTCTGTGTCTGTCCCCCCCCCCCCACTCCCGCCACCTCCTCTCTCTCTCCCCCCTCTCTCTCTCTCACTTTCTCTCTCTCTCTCTCTCTCTCTCTCAAATTCCTGACAGTCATTACAGATAAGTGGCAAAGAATAAACTTTGCAAGATTTCGACTAAGGACACTTGGGTTTAATGCAAATAAAAGATGGTTTCAGCCTGGGACATCCACAGAATCACCATGCCCTTTGTGTGCGTCAAAGCGTCTCTCTCTCTCTCTCCCACTACTCCACCCCTCCATCCCCACCCCACAACCTCTCTCTGTGTGTGTGTGTGTGTGTGTGTGTGTGTGTGTGTGTGTGTGTGTGTGTGTGTGTGTGTGTGTGTGTGTGTTCCTGAAACAGAGATGCGTTTTCTGCTTGAATGTCCAGAGTTATGGTGAACACGAGAATGACTTCATTTCCGTTAAGTATCACGGACGATCATCTGTGTTTAAACAAGCATTATGATGATGGCTGCAGAGAGAAAACCAGTCAGTAGTGAATGTTGCTTACGCTGTACACATAGCTCTGGACACCAGGAAGCAAGAGTTTACGTTTGTGACTTTCTGTGTTGGCATTGCTCACTCCATTAATTTTGTCATGGGTCAAGGGAACAATCAAACCATCTGAGTCTGATGTATTCTCTCTCTCTCTCTCTCTCTCTCTCTCTCTCTCTCTCTCTCTCTCTCTCTCTCTCTCCGGCTCTGTGTGTGTGTGTCTCTCTCTCTCTCTCTCTCTCTCTCTCTCTCTCTCTCACACACACACACACACACACATGTGATTGATCGAGTGGCACATGTATCTGGCTGTCTTCTCTGTGTGTGTGTTTGCGTGTGTGTATGTTTGTGTTTGCTAGCATGTGTGCACGAACTTCCGTGCGCGCGCGCGCACACACACACACACACACACACACACACACACACACACACACACACACACACACACACACACACACACATGTGATTGATCGAGTGGTACATGTACCTGTCTGTCCTCTCAGTGTGTGTGTGTGTGCTTGCGTGTGTGTATGTGTGTGTTTGCTAGCATGTGTGCACGAACTTCCGTGCGCGCGCGCGCGTGTATATTTGTGTATGTGCGTGCGTGCACGTGTGTGCTTTTTTGCGAGCGTGCAAGCGCGTTAATTAACAGAACGGAATTCAA
>NC_134894.1:17667502-17670002 GCF_041734735.1 Babylonia areolata | reverse complement strand
CCAAATTAGGCATAAAAAATAGGAAAAATTCAGTTCTTTTTAGTCATCTTGTTTAAAACAATATTGCACCTCTGGGATGGGCACAAAAAAAATAAATAATGAAGCCTAATTATATGAAAACTGCATTTACTGTTATATTTATATTTTTTGTATTCTCTAAACTTGGCACTTTGATCTGATATTCGACCCAACAACAAGAGCAGTCATAATTATCATTTTTTTGTTCAAACAGGGACTTCTTTTGCTAAGCATGGAAGTTTTATTTATTTTGCAAACGTTTTGGTGCAGATAGTAAAAAAAGGGAAAATACTCTAATTAATGCTAGGGGACTTAATTTGCTTTAAATTGATCTTTCTCATCTTAAACATTACATTTTGAAACAAGAGAGGCAAGGCCTTCAAGACTCACTAGTGATGCACTTTTTTTAAAAATCCAAGCTTTTTATGTATTGAGTATAATTTCAAAATGTAAATACCAAGACCGGTAAAATATAAAAAATATCAACAACAGTAGGTCTCTTCATGTCTTAAAAACTTGTATTCTAAAAAAAAATTAAAAAAAAAAAAAGCAGCAAATTTTCGCTGTAAAAACAGCTTCTTCAAGAAAGGGTACCTCTCTTCATGTCTTTAAAACTTGTATTCTAAAAAAGCAGCAAATTTTCGCTGTAAAAACAACTTCTTCAGGCAAGGTACAAGTTTTAAAGACATAAAGAGCCTACTGTTGTTGATATATACATGTGTGTGTGTGTGTGTGTGTGTGTGTGTGTGTGTGTGTGTGCTGAGTGTTATGTCCTGTGTGTATGTACATAAATCAAATTAGACTGTTTGGTTGGATATCTGTGCAGGGTTTTGCAAGTACATTGTAGTTTTAGTGTTTAAAATGAATGCATCTTTTTTGTTTACACGTCGGTTTTGAGCTGATCATGTTTTGTTGTTGTTATTGTTTTTAGGAAGGGCGCTGAATTGAAGAAAAAAAATAGCAGCAGCAGTAGTAGCGGTAGCAGCAGCAGTAGTAGTGGTAGTAGAAGTAGTAGTGTTAAATAGATTCTCGACTCTCATCACGGGAAACTGAAACTTCAGTGTTTAGCGACCTGCTGTGCACAAGGAAAACGACAGGCTTTCGGTTTTTGTACCGTAACCTGGCCTTTTTTTTATGGCAGGAGTTTTTCTTTCTTTCTTGTTCTTCTTCGTATTATTATTATTATTATAATAATTATTATTATTATTATCATCATCATCATCATCACCATCATCATCATTTTTTATATTTTATTGTTATCATTATTACTATTATTATTCTCTGTGCTGATGATAATAAAGGGACAGAAGATTAATGGCTGTGCGCTTTGGCCCCCGGCGGCAAGTTTCAGTTTCAGTTTCACTTTCTCAAGGAGGCGTCACTGCGTTCGGACAAATCCATACACGCTACACCACATCTGTTGAGCAGATGCCTGACCAGCAGCATAACCCAACGCGCTTAGTCAGGCCTTGAGTGCATGCTTACATATTTGTGTACCTATGAAAGTGGATTTCATTTTACGTAATTTCGCCAGAGGACAACACTCTCGTTGCCATGGGTTCTTTTTCAGTGCGCCAAGTGCGTGCTGCACACGGGACCTCGGTTTATCGTCTCATCCGAAAGAATAGACGCTCAGTTTGATTTTCCAGTCAAACTTAGGAGAAAGGGCGAGAGCGGGATTCGAACCCACACCCTCACGGACTCTCTGTATTGGCAGCTGAGCGTCTTAACCATTCTGCCACCTTCCTCCTACGGCGGCAAGACAAAACTAAACCCCTTCACCATGCTGTGAAGGGCCTGCATGACAATGTCAGATGTGAACTGTTCTGTGTTTGATGATCAGCAAAGGAGGAAGCAGACTTACATGCTAGTATGATGACTATGATGATGATGATGATGATGATGATGATGATGATGGTCCAATATATACAGCTCCTTTCAATGTGAAACATGCTCGGTTGCTAAGTGCAGTGTAGAAACTGATGAATAAAACATACATTCAAACACCAAATTGAAAAAAAAAAACGAACAAAAAACCCCCCCAAACCGACTAACATCCATAACCCTAAACAGACGTCCAGCCAAACACTGAGGTATGTTCAGAAACACGCAAAAAATCATTTTACTCATCATACATAATATCATTCATCACAATACCTCAATAATACACATTTCATATCACAATGATATACACACTAACAGTACTTGAAAACCAGTAATCGTTTTCCCGATGCGCATGAAATGATAATAATAATAATGGATACTTATATAGCACACTATCCAGAAATCTGCTCCAGGTGCTTTACAAAAACACTTTTGTGAACATAACACATTACATCAATGTTACACACCAAAATGTGACTAAACACACACACACACACACACACACACACACACACACACTATGCATTTTTACATTTCAACATACATGTGTACTTAACAGCTACCCTCAACACATACGCACACATAGGCACGCACAAAC
>NC_134894.1:17655002-17662502 GCF_041734735.1 Babylonia areolata | reverse complement strand
GAGACTGACTCCAGACTGTACTGCACGCGGGGTGGCTGTGTACCCCCCGCCTCGAATAGGCTTAGCAGGTCAGCGGGTGTGAGAGGGTGACAATGTCAAACGGGTGCATTTCCATTTGTTCCCCTCTCATGGACCTGGCCGATCATAAGCCTGCCCCTTGTTGTATGGGAGAGACCCGCAGCAACGCTCAGGCGAATTAAAAAGAAATCATTTGTCGATTGCTGTAATTTTTTTTTTTCTTCTTCTTCTTCTTCTTCTTCTAGGCCAAGGAGGGGGGTAGGGGTGGGGAAGGGTGGAAGCATGGCAAAAGAACAGGGTGACATTATTTGGTTTAACTTTTCAGAGAGAGAGAGAGTGAGAGGTCGGGGGGGGGGGGGGGGGCGGGCGGGGTCAGACAGATAGACAGAGAGAGAGAGCTCAGAAATCAAAACGTCTTTATTCGTTAAAAGTTCAGGCATGTCCCATTCTTTCCATTCAGTCACTGAGAGACAAAGGCAGAGAGAGGAAGAGAGAGAGAGAGAGAGATTGATATCAGAACTCAGAAATCAGAAATCAAGATACCAAAACGTCTTCATTCGTTAATATTTCAGGCATGCCCCATTCTTCCAGTCAGTCATTGAGAGACATACGCAGAGAGAGAGAGAGGGAGAGAAAGAGAGAGAGAGAGAGAAAGTAGCATGTATCATTTTTTTCAGATTAAAAAAAAAATCTAGTGATTAAGTTAGTGCGGCGCTTTTTTCTTTCTTCACTTTCTTAATGTTACTCAGCTGATCGAAGTAATAACCGTTAAAAATGAACTCTGTCCCTTTGTGTCTCTGTTAATGTCCATGTCTCTCTGTTTCTTTCTCTGTTTCTGGACCTTGCATTTGGAATGAACTTCCTCTTTCGCTTCGTCAGGCCTCCGCACTCAGCTCTTTCAAGTCTGGCCTTCAAACCCACCTCTTCCCAAGATAGCCTCCCTGCCCTGCCTCTTCCTTGTCTTCAGTTTCTTCAGTTTTAGAGTTATGCATGCGTGTGAATGACTGGTGTGAAAGCGCTTAGATTTGTCTCTGCACAAGATTCAGCGCTATATAAATACTATCATTATTATCATTATGTCTGTCTGTCTTTGATAATGGCCTGTGGCTGATGTACAATAAACCACAGGAGTCTGAGTTCTCTGTCTTTCTTTCTTTCCTCCCTTCTTTTCCCATCCTTATTGCTGTTGTTAGTTAGATAAAGCTTGCACCAAAGCCTCCTTTGATGCCTTTACTCCCTTTCCAAAGGCATCTGTCAGGTTGACAGCCTCTTGAACAAAATTATGACTCCCGTGTCCGTAAAGCGCTGAAAGTGCGTTCTCTGGCCGAAGATAACAGCTGTCCCACGACTGCAGACAATGTTGAAGACAGTAGCATTGGCTTCTCTCCCTCCCTTCCCCCCCTCTCTCTCTCTCTCTGTCTCTCTCTCCACAAAGTACACTGACTTTTTTGCTATTACAATTAGGGTCCACAACTGCAGACATTGTTGAACACTGTAACATTGGCTTCTGTGTGTGTGTGTGTGTGTGTGTGTGTGTGTGTGTGTGCGTGCGTGCGTGCGTGCGTACGCGCACGCGCGTCTAAATGAGCGTGCGCGATGGCGTGCGTGCATGCAGATGTGCCCCCACGTCTTTGCATACATCTGTGCGTTCGCGCGCGCGCCAAAGCACACAGCAGGTAGCCAACGCGTGCATGCAGAATCACCACCATCCCTGTTAGTGGTTTTGCGCGTGCGTTCCGCCGCCGGTGCTGCATGCGCGTGCGCACGTCCGACTCTGGAACATCTGGCAAACCCGTTTTAGCGTTGTCTTCCTCCCCTCCCCTCCCTGAAGAAGCGGGAGTCCCCGAGGGTGACTGACGCCTCAACACGGAACTTTGACCCCGCGCAGAATAAAGCTGGACCCCCCCCCCCCCCCCACCCCCCCGCCCCCCCCCTCCCTCTCTCTCTCTCTCTCTCTCTCTGTGCTGTCCTCTACCCCCTGGCCACGAGACGAGGGCGGCAGTTGTGGAGATTTAACACAGGGGGAGTTTTAAGGCCACACCGATTTCATCGCCCGCTGCGACTCTTTTAACGGGAAAGACAGCGGTTCTTACAGACACGCACATACACGTACGCACACATGTACACACGCATATGCAAACACACACACACACACACACACACACACAAACACACACACACGTTAAAACAAACACACACACACGTAAAACACACACACACACACTCACTCACTCACACACACACACACACACACACACACGCGCACACACACACACGCACACACTCACTCACTCACATACACACACACACACACACACACACACACACACACAAGGGGGTGAGTGGGGTGGGGGTGGGGACTGTCCGCGGTACTTGACGGAGACGACTCTGTTAGACATTAACTTTTTTTTGTGTGTCGTTTGTTCTTTTCGACTTTTATTTCCTTAGGTCACCTCTCAGTATGGTAATGGTAGAACACGCCGGGACCTACTGCTCTTGTTACTATTTTTTCCCCATAACTAAAATGGGGAGTGGGGGGGGGGGGGGGGGGGGGGAGAGACAATTGAGAGCGTGGGGGTGGATAAGAGAGTGGAGGGGTGGGGGGTGGAGGTTCAGGTGAGGGTGGGGGAGAATCTCATTTCGCTGAATGGAAGCAATGGTTGAAATCGGCTTTCTCTTTTCTCTCTCTCTCTTTTTTTCTTTTTCTCTTCGTTACACGACCAACATCGACTTGGCCGATGACTCTGTCGTTGTTGATGCATGCTGGGTAGTTTCGTGTCTCCTATAACCCATCGAACGCTGACATGGATTACAGGATCTTTTACGTGCGTATTTGATCTCCCGCGTGCGTAGACACACGAAGGGGGTTCAAACACCAGCAGGTCTGCTGCACATACGTTGACATGGGAGATCGGAAAAAAAAAAATCCACTCTTTACCTACCAGGCGCCGTTGCCGAGATTCGAACCAAGGACCCTCAGATTGAAGGTCCAACACTTGAACCCACCCGGCTATTGCGCCCGTGTCTTGTGTCTCGCATACACCCATCCGTCTGTGCTCCCTCTAACCCAGTGGAGAGGTGGCCTAGTGGTAACACGTCCGCCTAGGAGCCGAGAGAATGTGGGCGCGCTGGTTCGAACCTCACACTCCTCAGCATTTTCTCCCCTACCCACCCCCCCCCACCCCCCGCCCCCTCCTCCACTGGACCTTGAATGGTGGTCTGAACGCTAGTCATTAGGACGAGACGATAAGCTGAGGTTCCGTGTGCATCATGCACTTAACGCACGTAAAAGAACCCACGGCAACAGAATGGTTCTCCCTGACAAAATTCTGTAGAAAAATCGATTTTGATGCGAAAGCAAATAGAATTGCAGGCAGAAAAAAGTACCAAAAACTGGGTGGCACTCTCATTGTAGCCACGCGCCCTCCATTGGGAGAACAACCCGAATTTCACACAGAGAAATCCGTTGTGACAAAAGAGAAACATAGTACGAAAGAATACCTCCCCACCCCACCCCTCCCCCGCGTCCCCCCTCCCGCCTCCGCCCCCCCTTCTCATTCCAGTTCTGTGGAACTGAAGACAGAAAAAAGACTTCGGGAGGGATTTCTGTCCCTCTGCCTCGGTCTCTCTGTGGGTCTCTGCCTTATCTCTTTTTCTCTCTGTCCCTCCTGATATTGGACATCAAAAAACAAAAGTGAAATCTGGTCATTTCCACGTTCTCTTCGGACAAGTTCTTACATGTCGTTGCATGTTGTAAACCAGCCTTCCTCTATCCCCATACTTTTTGACACATTTTTTTCCTGATCACCTTACCACTGACCTGTCTCTGCCTTAAAATTGTCTGTCTCACACAGTGCAGAATTACCAGTGTAGAGAAAAAAAAAGTAAAAAGAAAAGTATCAGTGGCAGTACTGTCATATGTGTATAAAGTAAATAAGACAGGTGATGAGACAGTACCTTGAGGACAGCCAATGGAAGTGTACAATGCCTTTCTTTTTTTCCTTTCTCCTCAAAGCCTAAGTGCGTTGCGTTACGCTGCCGGTCAGGCATCTGCTTAGCAGGTGTGGTGTAGCGTATATGGATTTCTCTGAAGGCCTCCTTGAGTAACTACTGAACTGAACTGAACTCAGAGATCAGAGGACTTGTTGAAACCGGACAGACTGAGATCCATTCACAAGAAAGTTGGCGATACATGGAATGGTTCGAAGACAAACATGGTAGGACAAGAGGCGTTCTGGCCATCAGATGGAGTTGGATAGTGCTGAATGCGAAGGAGAAATCAACAAGTAGAATTTTTAACGTATCTACCTATTTGTTCATTTTGTTTGTTTGACATTTTTGTTTCATTTTATGTGAATGTTTCACACAAACGGCTCTCAAGACCTCAGCAGTGCGTGGAGTTTTATGCGTAGGTCAGGCATCTGCTCTTTCTCTTCTATTTTTCTTCTTTTTTTTTTTCCTTAAAAGAAAATGTCCTGTAGTTTGTATGGCATCAGTCCGCACGCTTTGACCCCTCCTCGAAACCGATCAGTATCTGTATCAGTAGCTCAAGGAGGCGTCACTGCGTTCGGTCAAATCCAAAGAAAAAAAACATGTAATTTTTTTTTAAACGGAATTGTGAAGTACAATGTACAGGCGTTCGTGTTTATGATATTTCAACGTGACAACCAATTTGTTTATTTTGTTTATTTATTTTATTGTATTTGGGTGTTTCAGTTTCAGTTTCAGTAGCTCAAGGAGGCGTCACTGCGTTCGGTCAAATCCATATACGCTACACCACATCTGCCAAACAGATGCCTGACCAGCAGCATAACCCAACGCGCTTAGTCAGGCCTTGAGGAAAAAACAAACAAAAAAACACACGAAAATAACAAAAAATCTAAACCGAATCTATGGCTGTCGTTGAAAGAAAAAGCCCCCCCACCCCCTTCCAAGATGGTGCACTGACAGGAAAAATAGGAACTGACACTGACTTCTTTACGCAAGACACATCGGAAATGTCATCCTGTGTTCAGGGCGAGACGTCAGTAATCCTGACAAATCCTGGGATCTACACCGTCTGTGTCAGTCACCACGGCTAAGCAGGAAGTTTGTCCCACGTACCCACTGGGAACAGGGGGGGGGGGGGGGGGGGGGGTTGGGGGGTGGGGGGGGGGCAGAGTTGGGGGCACTGAAACTTGACACACGTTTCCCTCTTTTACACACACACACACACACACACACACACACACACACGATATGAGGGTGTGTGTGGTGGTTGTGGAAGGGGGGGGGGGGCGGGAGAGGGAACTACTGAAACACTACACAGAACATAACCTATCTTTTCAAACTGTAATTACCTTTAATTTACCTTCAGGAAAGCTTTTTGCATCAACTGGCGCTTGCTTTGATCTGATCGCCGGATGTGCTCTCTTTGTTGGTTTGTATGTGTTTTATGATTTTTGTGTGTGTGTGTGCAATTTTGTTTTTTTGATGCCTGGTTCCCTGCTGTATATTGTGACTGTGATGATGTGACTGATGAATTTATCTTGCTGTTATTTGGGGCTTGTGTGATGTGAGACTGCGATACTGCCTGTGTCGGTTTATTTGTACACACTTTTATGTCACTTATTCTTAAATTTGTATATTTTGTTGCAAAGCGCGGTGAGCCCCATCTGAAATGGGTGTATTGCGCTATATAGGCCTTCATATTATTACTAGTAGTAGTAGCAGCAGCAGCAGCAGTAGTAGTAGTGCCTTCGTTACACTCTTGAAGGAGGAAGATGGCAGAATGGTTAAGACGCTCTTCTGCCATTACAGTGTCACCCTTATTCCCAGGTCTGACTGGAAGAAATCAAACTGCCACGTGGTCATTCGGATGAGACGATAAACCGAGGTCTCGTGTGCAGCACGCACTTTGAGCACTGAAAAAGAACCCACGGCAACAAAAGAGGTGTCACCTGGCAAACTTCTGTGGAAGAAACCCCCTCTGATAGGTACGCACCTATATATATATATATATATATATGCATGCACTCAAGGCCTGGACAAAGCGCGTTGGGTTATGCTGCTGCTGGTTAGGCATCTACCTTTTGCAAATATGGTGTAGCGCATATGGATTTGTTCGAACGCAGCCAACGCCTCTTTGAGAAACTGAAACTGAAAACACCACACAAGACCGAAACGAAAACATTGTCTCTTTTCACACACACGGTACAGAGTGATTTTAAAAAAACAACAACAAAAAAAACCCCATCACCACCACCAACAACAATACCGCTTTTTCTCCTAATGACAAAAGTTAAAATGATGAAAAGAAGAAGAAGAAGAAGAAGAAGAAGAAACCCTCTCGAGCAAACAAGTTTATATATGAAAGACCCATTTCTTCAGTTAAAAATGTCTACGGGTCAACGGGAGTGTGTGTGTGTGTGTGTGTGTGTGTGTGTGTGTGTCTCCATGATAACACGTGAAACACAGATCTGAAACTTGTTAAAACAATAATATGCTTATGTCACAGAAAGCTACAGGTTTTCAGCTGCTTTGTCCTCTGTTCAATCAATTGGTTATTTGCTGTCAGTATCTGCCATTTCAAGATCAGATGAACTACCAACAGAAAGGAGAACGATATTGTTTGACCAAAGGAAAAAGGACCAAAGGGGGGGGGGGGGGGAGGACGATATTGTTAACCAAAGGGAAATAATTATACTGTTTAACTGTTTAATCAAAGGAAAATAACTATACTGTTTAACCAAAGGAAAATAAATAACTATACTGTTTAACCAAAGGAAAATAAATAACTATACTGTTTAACCAAACGAAAAATAACCCAACTATACTGTTTAACCAAACGAAAAAAACAACAACTATACTGTTTAACCAAACGAAAAATAACCCAACTAATACATCAGAAAAAGAAATATAATATTAGAGAATCATGACAACAATGAAAATAGTAAGGCGTTAAAAACCATTTGTGGGGTAAAAAAGGGAACACGGATTTATTACGATATAATCTTGGAGAAAAACGAAATTTTTGACATGAAAGCTTTTATGAAATGGGAAAATAGGTTAGGTACACAGATTGACTGGAAGAAAACATTGAAAAAGATAAATAGAATCAAAGAAATAAAAATGAAATGGTTTCAGCTTAGAATATGTCATGGAATTTTAGTATCAAATATCATCCTAAAAAACATGGGTGTAGTTGACGATGACAAATGCAATTTCTGTTATATTGAAAAAGACACAGTGCAACATTATTTATGGTTTTGTCCAGTTACGCAAACCTTTTGGCAGGACTTTAATAAGCTATTGAGAGAGAAATGTGAAAACTGTGAACGACTGTCATTGAACTTTGAATTGGCATTGTTTGGAACTGATGATAAAAATACAATGGATGACACTTTAGATTTAATGTTATTATGGGCAAATTTTTTTATACACAGGAGTAGAATCAATCAAATAAAACCAACTCTGCAAGCATTCCTGCTTGACCTCAAATAT
>NC_134894.1:17642502-17645002 GCF_041734735.1 Babylonia areolata | reverse complement strand
TCATGAAGAAGGGCCTTGGGCCCGAAACGTCGGGAAACTCTTTCATCATGGGACAAGTTACCACCTACTGGTCAGTCTGAACCGTTTTTTTTCTCCTGTTTACATGACACCTTTCTCCCTGTCCATCTGCAGATAGCTCTGAACGACGACCTCAGAAGAAACTTGTTGATGAAAATGCATGCAAGAATTGTGGATTGGGTGGGTGATATAAGAATTGAAAATAAAATTTATAAAAAAAAAGAAAAGAAGAAGATCGTCAGTGGAAATAAAGATCATCAAGAACAGCAGCAAAAAAGATCGTCAACAACAACAAAATCGTCAACCAGAAAAGATCGTTAAAAGATCGCCAGAGAGAGAGAGAGAGAGAGAGAGATCTCGTCAACAGAAAAACAAAAACAAAAAGATGGCGGGAAGGCGGGCGGAAGGGGTGGTGGTGGTCGGTGGTGGTGGTGGCGGCGTATCACTGACACATCGACGGCAAGAGCTGACGAAGGCTAACCCCCCCTCACCGCCACCCTCACTCCCTCCTCTTTCCCGCCACTTTATTTTCCTAATTTCTTTCTTTTCTTTTTTCTTTCTTTTTTTTTTTTTTTTTTTAAATGCACGACACCACTCGTCCCCTTCCCAATTCCCCGTGTCTGTATTTCGGGGGCAGAGGTTTTAAACTCCCACCCCCACTACACCCTCCCAAACCTCGCTTTTCCCTTCTGTAACACCCCCTCTCCCCTCACCGCCCCCCCCCCCCCCCCCCCACACACACACACACCCGGTCCACTCCCTACTCACTCCTCGCATCTCGGACTGCACGTGCGCATGGTAACCCAACAAACAAGTCTATCGCCACGTGCGCAGTGACAGAGATATCTGTCAAAGGCTGAGAAGTATTACTTGTCGCTGGGGCAAGGCCGTTCGGGTTTGGGGGACAAGCCATTCCGCGCTGTTGCCCTTTTTTTTTTTTAATGTGGTGTGTTTTAGTCGTTCGCTCTTGTTTTTGCTTTTGTGGTGGGAAAGAGAGATAGGCGGAGTGATTGAATTTTATAAAGAAAAAAATTTTAAAAGCCAAACTGTTTCTGTTTTTAAGGGTGGTAGGCAGATTGGCGGACCGACGAATATGTTTTCAGTTTCAGTTTCTCAACGAAGGCGTCACTGCGTTCGGACAAATCCATCTCCGCTACACCACATCATTCTGGTCGGCCGATGCCTGACCAGCAGCCTAACCCAACGCGCTTGGTCAGTGCCTGGAGTGTATGCGTGTATAATTGTGTACCTATCAGAGTGGGTTTCTTCTGCAGAATTTTGCCAGAGGAGAGAACAGTTTTGTTGCCATGGGTTCTCTTTCGGTGCGCCAAGTGCTTGCTGCACACGGGGCCTCGGTTCATCGCCTCTCTTTCCAATGACAAGACGCTCAGTTTGATCTTCCAGTCAAACCTGGGAGAAAGGGCAAGAGCGGGGTTCGAACCCACACCCTCACGGACTCTCTGCATTGGCAGATGAGGGTCTTAACCATTCTGCCACCTTCCTCTCCAAACGAATATCCGTTTAGTTAGTTAGTTATTGAGGATGGTGGTGGAAAACTAATAGAATGAAATTAAAAATCGATTCCTTGACGAACATTGCATGGCTGTGGTTTCTGACTGTGTGAGTTTTATGCTGTAAAAAGAAAAGAAAAGAAAAAAAAAGAAGCAGTCTTTGCAATGATGTATTATCATGCCCCATGACGACCATTCGATATGCAGGTGACATCGATGGCCTGGCAGGAGGTGAGCTAAGAACTGACGGGCGCAATAGCCGAGTGGTCAAAGCGTTGGACTGTCAATCTGAGGGTCTCGGGTTCGAATCACGGTGACGGCGCCTGGTGGGTAAAGGGTGGAGATTTTTACCATCTCCCAGGTCAACATATGTGCAGACCTGCTAGTGCCTGAACCCCCTTCGTGTGTATATGCAAGCAGAAGATCAAATACGCACGTTAAAGATCCTGAAATCCATGTCAGCGTTCGGTGGGTTATGGAAACAAGAACATACCCAGCATGCACACGCCCGAAAACGGAGTATGGCTGCCTACATGGCGGGGTAAAAACGGTCATACACGTAAAAGCCCACTCGTGTGCATACGAGTGAACGCAGAAGAAGAAGAAGAGATAAGAACTGGCCCAGCTTGCTGGAAGGCTGGATGGAACATCGACAGGGTGAGGCATGGAAAAAAAAGATTAAAAGTTGATGGCCAGTCGCACCAGCATACCCACTGCTGGTATAACTGTCCGGGGACAGGAGCTAAGGAACTGTTCGACAGTACACTTACCTGAGATCCATCTTCAGCAATGAAGGATCCAAGTTGGAGTGATGGCCTAGAGGTAACGCGTCCGCATAGGAAGCGAGAGAATCTGAGCGCGCTGGTTCCAATCACGGCTCATCCGCCGATATTTTCTTTCCCTCCACTAGACCTTGAGTGGTGGGCTGGACGCTAGTCATTCGGATGAGACAATAAACCGAGGTCCCGTGT